>NC_061075.1:4323012-4513139 GCF_021917145.1 Hypomesus transpacificus | reverse complement strand
GACTCTCACCGTGGTGACGTTGTGTTCCCGGGCGTACTGCACAGACACGATGGAGTCATCCTCAAAACCTCAACTGATTTATGACACAAAAACCTTCCAAGTGATTTTCAAGAAAGTCAAAGCAGACAGTATCAGACGTGACTTACTGGAAATCAAAACATTTCCAGAGGAAAGACGTGCCCGTGATCCCCAAAAAGAAGTAAACTTCTCCGTCTCCCTCGGGGGAAAAGACTGTTTGGAACAGTGCTTCGTTTTTCCTTTTTATGTCCTAATTTCTCTCAAGCACACTCAGTGCATATATTTGCATAGTGACAACCACAAAGGAATATTTGTATTCATCAATCACACTTTACGACTCAATGTGAGCCGTCGCCGTCTTTGTGCAGTGTGACGCAGCTCGATTCCATCAATTGGGAGTTCAGAAATCACTCTCCTGCCACAAACAAAAAAATGCAAACAAGTAGGTAACAAACACACATCCTGCATTCAGCATCTGCATATGGAAATATCTATGTGTGTGTGTGTGTGTGTGTGAAAGTGTGTCAGTAAGGCTGTTTTATTCAGTATCAAGTAAAACTACCCTTAGGCAAGATTGGTGAATCATTGGGACATATACATACACAGACACACTCACACAAACACGATAACCACAACCTCGACCTGCTCTGATTCACAGCCCTGGCGAGAAGGGCACACTCAAGCATACGTCACTAAACCACTGTAAGAAGGTCCTCTGTGATACAAACGAAAATAAATAGGTGCAGGTTTACATGCCCTGCAACGTCTAACAGGTCATTACCTAACCGTCGACTCACCCTATTTATAACACAGGCCCTCTCCCCCCGGCAAGCCATTTTTAAACATCACCCTATTGCTTACACGATCAGCCGTTTTCAACAGCTTCTTTGGCTATGAACCAAAACACGAAACATCGTGTTAAACGCATCTGCGAGAATGGAGGAAATGGGTGGTGGCGGAGTCCTTTATTTGATAAGATAAGGCCGTAGTGATATTCTTTGATTCGTCCCTTTGTCTCGCCCCAGCTTTGCATGCTCTCTGATGAATCCTCCATGGATCTATCTAATGAGGTAAGCCGCTCTCCCATTAACGAGGCTGATAAGAGCCATATGACAAAGTGTGGACAGGAATACATATGAGGAGCCTCGCTCGGGCCCTCGGGCACAGTGGGTCTGCGTGTGCGAGCGTGTGCGCGCGTTTGCACAATTCACCTGGCGCCTCTCTCTCTCTCTTGGAGGGATTTTTAGCTTTAGGGCTAGCAGCGTGACAGTTGTCTGTCAGAGCTCAGAAACCCGGCATATTTAGCACACGATGACACGAAACAGGACCGAAGGAAGATGAGGCCAAGAATATGCCTTGAAGAGTGAGTGCTGATAGCAGAGAGAAAATCAGATTGGACATTTTGGAGGGTCAGAAATCAATTGCATATTCAGGTTTGGGTGTGTCTGAAAAAAAAAAAAAGAAACAAACCAAAAAGACAAAGATGTAGGACATTTATTTTAAAACCAATATTATTTAGTCACCTTAAACTTTAGAAAGACAGAATGAGAGAGAGGCAAATAGAAGGGACAGACCAACAAAGAACACGGTACCACAAAACGTGAAGCTAGGGGACCGAGGAGGCAGGAGAAAAGAGGGTGTGCGCAAACCGTCGAGAGAGAAAGAAAAGGGGGAAAAAAGGAGGAAGAGAGGGAGAGAGAGAAACCCGCATGTATTCCCCATTCTCCTCTCCGTTTTTTTCTTTGGCATGCGAGGCGAGGTGGCCATGAGTGTCAGTATTTAACATGCCCACCAATAGGGAGCTGTCGTTGCTCACTAGCACCCAGGGACCCTTCTCCCCCTCCCCCTCCCCCCCCCGTTCCCCTCCTTCTCTGTCTGTGCGCTAGCATTGCCACTCTGCCACCAGCGAGACACATTCATTATAGCTTCACTCCGGCAGCAAGCTAGCTCCAGCTCCGGGGCCCTGACCAAATACAGTAGTAAAATAGGATAGCAGCATCATTGTCCTTGGGGAGCGCTGTCTGTTTATGAATACAACACAGAGGAAGCCTGTAGTTTCAATATGATGTATGTGTGTGTGTGTGTGGTTGTGTTGCAAGTACACATTCAACGCACACGTAGCGTCCTTCTACAGCAAGACCTTGGATTAACTCTAAACGACACTTTCTGCTTCCTCTGAAGGAAAGATTTAAACAGCTTTAGTGTGTCAGCAACTCCCCCAACAAAAAGTACTGAACCAAATTACGCAAAGTACACAAGGTCACAAACTCTTACACACATACAGTACAACCCCTTATTGACAGGCAAACATCCGCGCGCACACACACACGGACGCACGCGTACACACAGGGGAGACAATTGTGATACAGGCTTTTTAGACTCACAATGCAAAATCCTGCTTGTTCACTCGATGTCGTGCCCGGAAAGCTCTGGAACTGGGCAGGGAATAAAAGCAGTGAGTTTGAATGGCCAGCTTCAGAAGAGGAAGGCTTAACAGTTCCGTTGTGAATAGCTATTGAGTCGCCCTCCCTAACGGCTGTTACATTCTGAACGTGCAGCCTTTGATTGAGTCATCAGCTGAACCCATTTTGGATCATCTTACAGTGTACTTCGACAATACCATGTCATGATTGTGTTCTAATTAGAGATGGTCGTCTGCCGTTCGCAAACAGCTGTGTCTGTAGTGGTTTGGGTCTAATGTGGGCCACATTTTCCACATAAGGGTGGCTTTCAATGACTCTGTAATGGTTAAAAGTATGCCAGAGGGAGAGCCAAATGACCATGAGGTTTATGCGGTTTTAATTTCCCTCCCGTTTGGTCTTTCTCAAGTCACATAAACAACAACAGCAAACGACTAGCCAGCAAGCCGGACCTAACCAGTGTACACTCACAAAAGAAAACAGTTGATCTCCAATCATACTGACGGTGATTTATGAAGTCATAATTGTCAAGTCAATCATCACCGTGAGCTGTGTTCACTCCTCTGGAATGTCCCCCTTGTACCTGTACCCAGCTTAATAGATGAGTAATTACACTCCCCCCCCCCCCCCCCCCTCCTTCCTTATTCTCAAGCAGAGCTAAGGAGATCCAGGTGACGAGCTAGCCTGGGGGCACCCTAGCTTGGCTGGGCTGAGCTATTCTACCGGTTCTCACGTTAGCTCATTAAGGGAATGGAGGACTTGTTAATGTTTACATGCCCACACATTAACCATTCAGGTCGGCAGCAAAGCAACCAAAGCTGACAGGAATGCAGCCAGCTGAGGGTCTTTTAGCTGTGGGTGCATGTGTGTGTTTGTGTAGTGGTGATTTACCCATACAGTAGATGCACGCAGGTATGCAAATACACGCACACATGCACACACACGGAAACACACCCTCATGACGATCAGAAACGTTGACACACCCTAACTAGTGCATACAGCCTATAATGCAAACTACCCAAAGCCATGTCCCACACATGCTAAAGATAAGCTCACGGCTGATTATCCAAAACGAGGCTGGGTGCCAGAACTCTGTTTCCTCTCTGTCCGTCTCTAACCCCCTTGTCCTTCCGTGTCTATCGTTATCTCCCTCTCCCTCCATCTCTGCCTCTCCTTCTCTGTCTTTGAGACAGATTCTCTCCTTCACGCATGGGGTCTTCCTCCCGTTCTCCCTTGGCGTGTGTTAGCTGGCTAACTAACCTGAGCTGAGGGTACGTGCACATGAGTGTGTCGGGAGGGTGTGTGCGTGTGTGTGTGTGGAGGGGGGTGCGTCCTTTGGAGGCTTGCCCATCTTTATACTCCCTCTGGAAGGTTTCACAGCTACACCTTGGCGTCTACCTCTCCCAGAAAATATCTGGAGCCTGACATCAGCGGTTACATCGTTTTTTTCATGCTTTACACCATAACCAACGTTAATGGTCTATGATGACAAGCAGCTGCGGGTTAATCATGAGACGAATATATATTTATTTGGGGACTTTGATTTGGCAGAGAAATGTGTTTATTTGCTATTTGGCATCATTAACTTTGAGAGTGGGGGAGGAATCATTATTATTTATGGCGATTTTGTTTCTCCTCGTCCCAAATGACTTGGCGAAATAAATCATGCCGATTTGTTTCGAGCTGCAAGAGTTCCCTTCGCTAGCTCATCCCACGCCACAATCTTCCAGTAGATCCTTGTGGGCTGCATTCTTAATCGCCACTCAGTTAATTAATCTCACACTCGGCTGCAGTAATAACTTGACTCGTTAGACCTTTTACAAATGGGCCTCGCCTCTTTAGCTTCCTGTCGCCCGAGAGAGAGAAAGAGAGCGACGAGCGATTTATGCGTAAAAACCCTACGCCGACGCCACAGAGCAAATGTATGCACGACCTTCCTCAAACGACACTGTTGGGGAAGCCAGGAATACGCCTTGTCCGTTCCTACTCCTAGTTACCTGTTCCTCAGTCAGCACAATCTCATCACGGGGCCGGACTGGGACCAGTCTATTCCCTGCCCTAATCATGTATTAATGTATTTAACCTATAGCGTAGACATGGCGCGACAGAAGGCCGCGCAGTCGAAAATGCGCCTCTGTGCAATTAAAGGAATTGACGGATGGACGGATCGACTTCCGAGGCGGCAGGAGCCCATATGGCTTGGGGCTTTAAGCGGCCCGCTACAATTACATAAAGACCTCTGTGCATTGCGTTGACACACGGAGGACCCTTTGGAACCGCAGCGAGACAGAGAATAAATCACTCTGTACTTAAGCTCAGACACACACTTACCATCTAGCAAGCATCTGCCTGGCACAGGTTGTACATGTAGTAAGCGGGTGTGCTTTCCGACTAACCCTGTCTTTTGAAATCATCGGGTATGCATGCGTGAGTTTAAATGTCGTCGCATTTGGCCACACAGCTAGCTTTTACGTTTGTGCTCAGCGGCCAATCACGTGGTCGTTTTTTTTTTTTTTACCTCCCTGACTATGTCCCCATATGATAGGCTGCAGACAGTGGGTGTCAGTGGCAGTTGTTGACCCGTGACTCAGGATCCTCACACCAAACAGTGTGATCCAGTCCATCAGAGACGATCTGATGCCCCACTCCTCCTCTCATCCAGCCCACAAGCTGGTGTCCATTAGCCGCTGAATGGGAACATCAATCTACCGCAGAAAGGGACCCGCCATAGACCGGACTGAGGGAGAGGTGTGAGATGTAGGCTGTCACAGGTCAGAGAGGTAGGCGTTCTCTCTTCTCTCACACACATACACACACCTTCCCTTCGCTCTCTTGCTCTCCCTATCTCTCTCTTTCTCTCTCGCCTTTTTGCCTTTTCTACCTTCCTTCCTGTTAGGGGTGGGGGTGGTGGTGGTGGTGGGGGGGCAAGTGTGTAGGCTGTGCTGGCTAATATATTATTCATCCTTCATTGATGTGTAACTAAAGCTGGCGGTTAGGGGGGAAGGGACGAGCTGATACCCCCACAGAAGCCCGGGCCACAAGGCCACCAGGACTTGATTGATTTATATGCTGACACAGACACACAGACACACACACACACACAGTCTGGGCAGGCACAAGCTAAGTGGAAAGCCAGCCGTGTGTGTGTGTGTGTGTTTCAGGACAGAGAAGGTCGTCTGGGGATTTCAACCTGGCCACACCAGTCCAACAGAGGTGCCACTGCAGCCGTGGTCGTATGCACGTCTGTTTGTGTGTGTGTGTGTTTGTGTTTAGCCTCCAGGCCAACATGAGAGGGCTGCTGAAACAGCTTCAAGCGGCTAGTATGTGAGTAGGGTAAAGGCTGCCAGGCTGGAGGAAAAGTGAGAGGGGGATGAGATGGAGATCAAAACGACAGAAGCTTCTAGAGGGCCAGAGAAACAGGCCTGACAGAGGTCATGGGCTGATAAGGTAATCTTCCATCACCCAGTCAATCTGTGATCTATACATTATCCCCAGTTGTTGTGACAGCTTATAGTTCATGATGCCGGGTCAATATCACCCAATAGGTTCCCAGTCACGTTGGTTAATGTTTTAAAATATGACAGCGGTTGGGCTAAGTTCACCCACTGACACAGTGCACATAACATGATGTCACAGAAGAGCCGTAAGGGACAATGGTTTGTGGGATGGATGGGAAGTTTGTTTTTGGAGGAATCTGGTGTTGACGGAGAGGACTCGAATGTTTCTGTTTTCGTTTGCCTCCTTTGAAATTCCGACCTTTTTTTGTTCCACTCTCTCGGTCTGTCAACGAGCGGCAGCCCGTCGCACGCAAACAGACACACACCCACAACCACACACATACTGTACATGTACACACACACACACACACACACCTGGAATCTGGTTTGGCAGTGACATACATGATTATAGCCTTCTTGACCACACCCCTTGTTCTTGTCAGTCAGTTTGATCTCATCGCCGGAGCTATATATGAACTCTCCACATTCTGGCCTCTGTCTTCACATAATTCCAGTAACCCCGGCCTGGCAAAGGTAAAAAGTTAATATACAACAGTCCCATGTTTATACCTAACCTCATCGTTAAGGGCACATGGATTCATGGATCAGCAAGTCTACAGCCACACAAATATACATAGAAAATGCCGAGCTACTTTTCTCACAGCGAGGAATCCACAATACAACTTGGATTCAATATTTACCAGGCAACAGGACATATGGATTTACTGCAACACACCACTTAAAACTATGGTTCAAACTATAGTTTTAAGTCGTGTAAAAATCCACTTCTACTTTCTATCTACTGGTAGTGTGAGTTAGGTGGGGTTAGAATGAGAAGATTCTCTCCAGACCACAGGGTGTGGAACCGCCTGATTCGTCATAGGTCCTGACCCCAAACTAGCTGGAGAGGCCAGAAAACTAATGAGGCCCAAAGTGCCAGGCCAGTAAATCTGACTCAGGACCTGTGTTTATGGCTTCCCAAACCACACCACACAAGGCCATGGTGGACAGACTCTCTGTCCCTGCAAAGTGACTTCACCCAACCAAATGGCCAGGGTCAGTATGTTTCTGGGCAGTCTGGGCAGTGCTGAAGTATTGACATGAATGCGCGGGTGAAACAGAACCATCAAGACTGGATCTATGTCGGTTGTAAACTCGGAAGGCGATATTTCACAGATATTTCCTCTCTGCAAAATGCCTGTTAACAAAATCAGTGTCTATTAAATGAATGAATTAAATGATGGCGGATTACTCATTAACCGTTTTGGCCTCAAGGAAGATGTGAATACTTCACCAAGCGGAAGAGGGTCTTATTATTTCATTCCAATCGTATTCTTTAATCTAATTTCCACAAATGTGTGGCTGCACCAAGTCGGAAGATCTCTTAGATGTCTCGAACGTCAATCAAGATGGTGAAACAGATGGAAATTGAGTGGTGGGCATCCCATGAGAGGACTTTCATGCTGAAACGCTCCAACATAACCCCAGACGAGGAGCTGAGAGTGTAGAGTCAAGGTCAGAAAAGGATTATGGTTTAGTTTGCAGAAGATAGCATGTGGTTGGCAGTCAACAGTTATAGCGTATGGATCGCCCTAAGTGCACAGCCATTACTAATGGACTAATTAGGGGGACCAAGTGGTCTCTACCTTACCGATCGAAGCAAAGATTCATGAATAAGTAAGTGTCGAGGCTGCTCGGTCGCTTAATTAACAAAGCGGAAAAATGTGTCAGTCTCTAGAGACCCCCCCCCCCCCCAGTCCCATTTTTTGGGTGGGGGCTATCAACAGTTACCTCCCAATCCCCCCTGACCATCATTGATTGATGGATAGCCAAATTGAATCTCTAATCATCACCACCCTTTTAGCCATAGGTGCCCTGGGGACTCACAGAAGGGCCAAAGTGGCTTCGGGGGTAATGTTTTAGAATCCCACTTTTGACACCATTGGCGTAAACATCGACCCCCTCATTCTGACACCGTCTCCATCTGTCCGGGGGGTCATTTGACCCCTCTGTGTAGCTTCCACGTGCTTTCATGTCCCGGCCAATTGTTTTCACACGTCTCATGTGTCTGGGGCCCCAAACACCTCACATGCCTCGCCCAGAGACACCCTGCACCACCTAAAGCAACATATTCAGTTACGGTCCACCAAAGTCATCTTACGTTCCCCCATTTTTTTTCCATTTTGTACTCATCGTTTCTGTATTGTCAGAACTGACAAACCATCCAGGAACCAGGTTTTACCTGTAAACGCTGAGGAGAACAGCGCGAGGGATGAAACGGGAGCTCGTGTCAAACCTGTCATGTAGGTGTCAGCTCTTGAACCCTGCTTATTTTACATACAGGAGCGTTAGTTGGCCTTGACGGGAAAACAATGTCGTAGTGGAGGGCGGGGGACCGGTCTCACCTTGCGCGCCGAACCGCCACAGACTCCTCTCAAGTCCCCACACAATAGGGAAAGTCTTCTGACAGTCAGCCCTTATCAATGGACGGACACAACAAAGGGTCTGGCGGCATTAAATAGCCCCGTCTCCCAGCTGCCTGCCAACCACTGCCAGGAGGTTGAAATCGGCAGGGTAGATAAGAGGGCAGGGGAAAATAATACCACAATTAGGACCTCTACTGTACCTCAGATAAGGCCGTATCGTGCGATAGCGGATTGAAGAAGATCAGCGAGGGGAAAGACGGAAGAGAAGGGGCCATGATGAAAGAGCGGACGACGGGAATGGGGAAACGAGAGGGTGGGAAGGAGAGCGAGAGAGTGACAGGGAGGTGAAACAAGGGAAAGTAAACAGAGGACAGAAAGGGAGGCTTTGTCTGCGTTGGGTCGTTCAAAGCCCACCTGTTTGGATGGGAATCGGTGGACCTTAGGGTTCTTCCTCTTTGGCAAACCACAGCGCCAAGCTGTCTGCCCTGCCCTGCTCCTCTCTCAGGACCTCATGGCTGACCACAGACACGCCTGTAGTGTCATGTTTACTTGCTAAATTGCCACGGAAGGCCTGCAGCTCTACGTTTCCTTGAAGGAAACCACATTACAATTTATTGGACAATATAACCTAGGCTATAACTGGCCTAGGTTATATTAGAAGGTAAACATTGTTTTCCAGGTATATGTTCTCTCTCTGCTTATTTTGCCAACAGGAATCTTGATGAGATCTGACAGTTCTTTTATGATCCATGGTTGAAATCATAAAAAGTACTACAAATATACATAAAGTGACTTTTTAACTTCATAATTGCATTAGATAACTATTTACGCCTAATACTTCTCTTTCTCCTTGTTCTCTCTTGGTTTCATTCTCCCTGACATCACAGAGATGTGTTGTGTTGAAATTGTGGCATAGTGTTGTCATTGATCGGCACCTGGTTGCTTGTCAGATTCATTAAAATCCCTGCCAGATTTCTTCCAGTCTGCATCAGAGCCCAGCCGTTTCATCAGAGAGCTGTGTGTTTGTGTGTGTGTTAGAGAGAGAGACAGAGAGAAAGAGAGAGGAAGCGAGAAAAAGAGAGAGAAAGAGAGACAGACAGAGAGACAGAGAGAATAATAGACATTTCTTCTTCTCAGGCAACTCTAGATGAAGCTAGTCAATCAGGAAATGTTGAGGATAGATACGTGGCAACCGTCCAAGAAAGAAGGGCAAAAATCAATCTCTTCTGCCGGTCGCACCTCCCCACACCCACCCTCCCTCCAAACTCACTCATTTTACCCCAGATCCCCCAATCTCTCATGACCCACTCTGTCCTCTTTGTCATTTCTCTCATCGCCTTTTGAAATGAACCGGCTTGCCAATAGTGAAACCAAGTGGCTTTTGGAAACGAGCTCCTTCCCTCATTCTCTGTCTCAAACACGCACACACATACATATACACACACCTTCCCTTTGCTCTCCCTCTCCCTTTTCTCTCTCTCTCTCTCTCTCTCTCTCTCTCTCTCTCTCTCTCTCTCTCTCTCTCTCTCTCCCTCTCTCTCTCCTTCTCTCTCTGCTGGTTCAGGTTCCGGGGGGCTTCAATAACTGATAAGCCCTCAGACTGAGGCTCAGTGGGGAACTGGAGCGCAGCGGAGAACTGACCCACACAATCCCACATCTCTCCCTGGCACTGGCTGAGACCAGGGAAGGGGAGGGGGAGGGGGAGCAGATAATGCCTGGAGAAAAGACCAACTCTGGGGGTGACCAACCCCTCACAACCCAGTCACCTGTTATCTACAACCTCCATGCCTGGGGGTGGAAGGCTGGTTGCGGGCAGGGCATGAGAAGATGTGGTAGGGCGTGGCGGGGCAGTACATGCTAGCTCTGTGTGTCCTCCGATGAGAAGCGTATCTATCTCTCGCTGTCTCTCTCTCTCGCCCTCTCTCTCGCTTTTGCTCTCTCTCACTCAGTCTCGCTCTCTCTGTCTGTTTCCTCAGCCTCTGATGTGGTATGAAAACACCATATTCATCTTACAAGGAGGAGTAATGAGGAGTCTTTTGAACTGTCTGCATGCTTCAAGTCGGTGCCTCGCAAACCCCCTCCTCCACTCCCCCACGAGGGTAGAGAGAGCAGCTGATCAATGGGCCCTGACAGGCCGCAATGAATGGATCCGTCTGATTGATTCATTAGGAATCGGGGATGAGATCTGGGCTTTGACCCTCGCCAAGTAGGAGGAGGAGGCATATGTGTGTGTGTTTGTGTGTGTGTGTGTGTGTGTATGCATGTGTGTATGTGTGTAGGACATACGGGGAGAAGTGGGGGGTCTTAAGGGTGTGAGAGGGGAAAGAGAAGCTGTTTGCAGCCTCACTGAGCACAGAGGGAGGGGGTCAACACATTTGTCCGGCCTTTTTCATGTCCCTCGTTGCAATTAGTTACTCCCCGCTCTCGACTTCACACACAATCTTTTATGACTTCCTGTCATGACACGTCCCCGAAAAAATCCCTGCTCTCAAGGCTCGGGCCTATGAAGGATTTTCTTATACAAGTAAATAAACACAAGGCAGCTTGTAGATCATTCATTCACTGCATGATTATTGGCTGTTCCGGATAGCAAATCCAACAAGAGACTTATAAATAAATAAGGAATACAAGACTTCTTAAGGGCCTTAAGGGAGATAAGTTAAGGAATACGAGTTGTTTCAGATTCATTTATCATGCCTATTGCCTTGGATTGCGTGAAGCGTCTCATTCATCTCCTTCCCCAAAGTGAAAGCGCATAGCAGAGTTGAGTATTTGAAAACAGTCTCCCACTAGAGTCACTCATTGTGGAAAGTGAACTTGGTACTGCCCTGGAGGGCTTTAACATTCCCCCTCCTTCTACACACACACATCCACAAACAGACAGCCAGACACACAAAAACAACACACCTAACACACCAGCTCCTCTGGAACCCTGTCTCGCCAAATTGGAAGTCAAGACGACTCAGTAGTAAAAAAAAAACTATTTAACACTTCAGTCTGACTCTAAGACATTTGCTGTGGTGAACAAAGGTTTGGCATAAAAATGACACAAGGACACCGGTTGGTCATTTGTACTTCTCTCATTGTCTCAAGCATGCTTTTAATGTCCTTTTAATGTTTGTATTTTGTGTGGTGTTGTGACTTTTTTTTCATACTTAGCAAAGGTTAGACAAAAAAGCTACCCGCAGCTGGAAGCGACTGCAGGAGACCCCAGCACGGAACCGTGGGGATTATGCAAATGACACGGCAAAAGGTCGCATGATTGTTGCTATTGCCACCGAACTGTTGCACATTCTCTACATGCTGCCTCCCGTCGTGGTAAAAAGAAAGAAAGAGAGAGAAACACTGTTTAAGTAATTGTGGGTAAATTCAGTCCGGGAGAATAAGTGGCGGGGGGGGGGGGGGGGGGGGGGGAGTGAGGGGCACGGTTTGAGTCCGCTCCCGTTCAGCAGAAGATAAAAAAGGGAAGAAAAAACATGTGCGTTGTGGAGGGAAGCCTTTTCTTTGGCACTTTGCTGTTTGAAGTCTAGATTAAATGCAGGTGGAGGGTGTTTTAACACAGGAAAGAGAGAGAGAGAGAGAGAGAGACAGAGAGAGAGAGAGAGAGAGAGAGAGAGAGAGAGAGAGAGAGAGAGAGAGAGAGGGAGCGGATGGAGTTTTAGTAGCCAACGTAACTCTACTCCCACGCCATGAATACACACACACACTCATACACACCGTCACCTCACTTCACACTGTCCATAATCAAAGTGGACGTTCACACCTGGCACCTTAACTATGACTTCTGCGGTTCCCTTCAAGGCCCCCTATCATCACACCTCGTCCTCTTCACGACAGCAATTTGAAAAATAGCTAAAGTTGTTTGGCCAGCCTTAACAGCCATCTCCTTGAACAGCCAAGTGCCCAGAGCTAAGCATTTACCTACAAATTCAAGTCCCAACATTCAGACATTTCTTCCCTTCTGTTTTTCAAACATTTAACAAGACTTCAGAAAGCTAAAACCAGGTAGTGGCCATTCGACTGTCCTTCAGGCACACTAGTCTAGATGACCATTCACTCTGACAGAATATTTACTGACGAATATCAAAGATCCTATTCTGCTCCATCGACAAAATGTGTTTCAAGAGCCTATACCTCGTAAAACATTTTTTTATAGAAAAATAGAAAACATTGCAGAGCCCGTAAACGGATCAAACCGGCATGTGGGGAGAAGCCCACAAGGCGCTTGCCCCAGCCTCCCCTTCGCCCACGCTCCCCGAGCAACTCTCCCCAAGCCGTGTAATAGACGTGGCATGCCCATAAAATACGTTCGTCATCTCCCAGGAGCGCACCAGGCCCTACATGTGAATAGCACATTGGCCCTGAGTCTCTGCTGCCGAGGCCCAAAGCGCATTTCTGCTTCAGTCGGTGCCCTTGCGTGACTGTTTATGTATGTCAACGAGCAGGAGTGGCGGACGAGTGTGTGTTTCCTGTTAAACACACATTGGCTTCCCTTTCTCAGTGTATTTTTATTAGGCCCTGGAAAGGATAACCCAGAGGGCTTGATTGTGTTGAGACGGCCATTGTTTGTGAGTAATCGGCCTGAATTAGCCGAGAAGGCTTGTTTTGACCCTTGCGCCAGAGTCAAAGTGAGTCGGTCACTGTGGGCGGAAGGCTCAGTGGGCCCCAGCAGTTATGAACCGGACTTTGTGGGCAAATGGTCATTTCAACTGCTTTATGGACATCCGCAGTAGAAGGGTCCATTAACAAGCTGATGGCCATAAATATTGTGTCAAGCATTGCAGCCAATTAATACAGTTGAGAGGGACAACAACAACAAAAAACGCGGCACTGTTGGCCAAGTGCGAGCAGAACACCCACCTGTGCTTAAACACACACACAGACACACACACACACACACACTGACTTTGACGTGAAGTGTGGAAGCTGTTAGAATAACTAGCCCAGCCCATTATTCTATCTTAAACAAAAGAGGTGACATGAATAAAACTTTGCCTGGTACCCCTGTAAAACGACCAGCGCCTGTAGTTTAGTCGCTGGTGACTGTTTGGGTGGCTTACACCGTCTCTGTCGTCCAAGGTGGTTGGCAAGGGTTACGCAGACGGGCCCGAAAAAGCAGCGCCACCCATCTCGCTGTCTCCCTCTAGACGGAAAGCAAGCCCAAACGTCTCACTCACTCACTCTCTCTCTGTCTCTCTTTCTGTCTGTCTTTCTTTCAATCCCTCTCATTCTCTCTCTACCTCCCTCCCCATGGTTCTGCTTGGCTGCCCGTAGACAGGACCAATGGGGATTTGGCAGTGGGCAGGCCCAGACACATTCACCTCCCTCCTTTGGCGTTCTCTCGGGCGGGTGTCAAAGACCTGCTATTCTACAAGACCTTCCATTAGCTGCCAGGAGGACAACGCTGAGGACAAGGGAGGATTGCCTGAAGGAACACACACACACACAGACTTGCTAAACACAGACTTTAGCCATTCTTGTTGGCGTCCAAAGCACTCCTGTGTCCATTAGCCATCTATTTATTTCACAGTCACAAAGCTTGCATCTAGTATGCCCTGCTGTTGCTTAGAACGTTCTGGAAAAAAGAAGAAAACACATTCACAACTTCAGTACTGCACAGACCTATGTGAGCAGGTCAGCTAAGTCTCATCCTCAACATGTTTTGGTGTGTGTGTGACAGACGTTTTCTCAGGAGGAGCAGAGAGCTCGCTGCTTTACGCGAGCCGTACCAGCAAACTGCACATGAGTGCTCCACAGTCCCATAGCATCTATAAGCCTGTCAGCTCCACTCAGAACTCCCCTTGTTCCAACCCTCCCACCCCCATCAACCTTCCAACTGCATCCCTCCTTCCCTCCCACCAACCCCCACCTCCCCTCTGAGCTCCTTACGCCAATCTGAACCAAAGACACTGTACATCTGCTCAACATAGCCTCTCCTTAGCATGTGACCTTTCAACCGGCTGGGGCCCTATACTGACTGGGGGGGGAAGAAAAAATAAATGTTCTTTCTTTCTTTTTACAAGATATGTAAATGTATAAATTGCATGTTCTTTTGCAACAATATTCGATAGCTCATGATGAATTAATATTATCTTAATAGGGTCTAGTTTAATTTAAGATCCAAGCATTCCTAACACAATCCTTGTTATTAAAGTCGCCGCATATAATTACAACATATTTCTTGCAATAAAATAAATATAGGCTATATATGTATTATTATTATAATTACTATTATTATTATTATTATTATTATTATTAAGTATTATTATTGTTTCATGCTCTTTGGATAATTAATGTTAGTACTAGTGATAACATTCTCACAATCCAATAATTTGCGGGATCATTAACCTTTAGGATTTGGATGTGTGCACACACTGAAAGCTGTAGGTCTACACAAAATAGTGTTTGGATGTTGTAGTTGGTCTTGAACAGATACAAAATGAATCAATGTCAAACAAAACATTAAAATGGTAAATTCGTAATTTACTTCAGGTGCAATTAGTTGATAATTTCCTATTTTAGTTGCAGATCTTTAAGCCAGTGAGTGTACCGCAGACAACATGCTTCTACGTGGCAGTTTGATAGGCCCTTCCAGCAGACTATTTTCTTCTAACCATTAATAAATTGCCATATGAATTGGTAATTGCTGCACTTCAGCGTTTCATTCTCTGGTCGGATGCAATAAAGCCTTAGTAGGCTAATAGATAGTTTCGCTTTAGGGACTGGTCCCAAGTCACAAGCAGACATTTTGCTCTAGTGGAAAGGACTTAAACAGAACAGTTTCCAGTCATCTATCAGGTGCGCCATATCGATTCCGACACTATGGAGGAGTTTTCATAATAGGAGCGATAAATAACTGATACGAAAAATAGTTTGAGAATGCAAGAACTGTCATACGTTGTGTTTTACTTGTATAGAACTTCTCTGAGAATTGTTCGTAGTCTATGTGTTTCAATTGTCATGCAATGGATCGTGCAGATGACACTACCCAACGCCTAACTTCGGGTTTAAAGTTTTATCGTTTGTTATTATTGTATTTCAGTGTCACTTTATTTTGTGTCTTTGGATTTCATCAAAATAATCAAAATCGAAATAAAATCGGGTATCATCTCCTTTAATAGGTTAATTATTATTCTGTTGTAGGCCTATCACAAGGCTAAGAGTGGCGGAAGTTTTCTCTTTTTTCTTTTCTGGCTTCAGTGAATTCTTCTATTTAGCAAATTCGGGGATACGCCTCTTTGCCACCCAGTTTTGACTCAGCTCTTAAATAGGGTTTTCCTGTTGAAGTTAACCTCGGATCTAATAGTTTCTTTTGTCCATTGAATATAGACCATTATCTCCAACGTGAGTGAAAGCATTTGCCTTGGAAAGAAATGCAAAATAGTTACTCCGTTGACGGCTTGAACCACGTGGTCAGTAAACTAGAGACCGGTAACCTATAGACCTAATGGTACACAGTGAAATCTCTGTCAATTCTGCAACGGGCCTTTTTGTATAGGCTACACATGGTTATCCTACTACACTGACACCAGGGCCTTATGCAACACACCGCCAAGACTGCCGGACAAAATGGCCCCCGCTGCTATCCCAAAGAAGACCATATGATGATGAGAGCGAAAAAAAGGAGAGAATGACAGTGAGAAACCGTGATAGGCTATTTGCCAACTGAAAAACAGGGACGGGAACAGGCCCACCGAGACCTTAACTCGCTTGCAGTAAAAACATAAACTGCTTCAGACCCATGAATCGTGCCTCGACTCTCAGGACCACAAATAGCCAACAAATAGCAAAGCGCAGACAAACTGATTGGTTTGGAAATTCAAGACCGTTAGTCATCAGTTTTGCCAGAAATAATCTGAATATTCCCACAAAGCAGTGCATGCAAACAGCTGATATCATGTAATGCTCTTTCCGCTGACCCATATGACTGCATAATTAAGCCTAGTACCTATATTTTAGAAATAGGCCTTGCAATGGGATATTTGATTGACAATAAACACCCAACCAAATGGTTCCAGTTTTGTCGCTGTTCTAGGCCTAAGAGGTCACATAGTAGTGTGTGTTCTGCGCACTTCAAACAGACCAGCGTCAATTATAAACATAATTTACTATGCAGAAAGATGAATTTATCCTTGTCGCCTATAGGCTTATACACTGACTTGCAGTTGACCGAATCTACGTTTTTTTACACAATGTACGAGACAATAACAATTTAGTAGCTTTATAAGGCCTAAAAGATGCAACGGCGAATAGACATGCGTCCAGTTGCATGAAAATGTATTCTTTTAATAATCAAATATTGCGTTCATTAGCTTATTATTGTTATTATCATATTATATGCAAACTACCAAACTGCAATATTGGACCAAATAGAAGGGGCTATTGTGTCCATAGCTTAGCCCTGGAACATCATGACAGTTTGCATGTTTGCGCCATCACGTTTTATAACAACCAAACAGGTTTGTCCAATTCCTCACCACAAGTACGCTATGACATTCAGACATTCATTATTTCAAAAATTAGGCCACCCAAATAGCCCTGAAGGGTATCCAGAAGGCTAGTCTCATCAGGAATGGTTCATGTCCCATAAATAATGTAACATTCCATGGAATCATGAACGTGGATACTTGGGCCTAGTCTAAGCTACACGGGCCTATCAAAACTACATACATAATGATTTAATATTCTTGTCTGCCCAAACCGTGCGATTATTGTTAACTGATCACATTTTTCGTGACAGTACTGTAGGGGAAAGAATAGCATTAAACTGTTAGTAACGGCCCTTGCTTGGACCTTATGGCCGTGTATTGTTCCCCGGGTGGGCGCTTTGCCTTTGCCCACATCACCATAAACTGTAGTATCTCTCTGAGAAGTCTCCGAGGCGCGTCATAAATCACCTAGCCATATTAAAAGCTTAGCTCCAACCAGGCCAGCAAGGAAATTTATGATATCACTTACCTTGGGAATAGATTGGTAGAACGAAATACATTCAACTTAAGCCAAAAACTGTGTCACAAAGTTCTGCTCTGGGCCCGAGATCTCAACTTTAACGTCTCTGAATAATTAGTCGTCTACACTTAGGCAGACCTTTTCCATAACTAAATGTGTTTCAGGTTATGCGAACAAGTTATTTTACAGGGCATAGGCTACACTACATACGATACCGCGTCAATGACATGAGCTTTATCAGGAGAACTGATAGCAAACACCGATGAATTAACAAAGCTTATCAGATAAGCTTTACATTATTTTGACCCTCGATAGGAGTCGTTCTTTATTCTTCACCGCTATGCCAAGGGTCTTTAACAAACAGAGAAACACTAGCATATACAACTATATGAAAACATTTTCATCTTAGAAGTGAAATAAGTTAGTCTTTTGTTCGTATCTGAATAATTAAGGCATGCTACCAAGCAGGACCCGTTGAATAGTATGCTATCTGGTTGAATCGAATTGAAACATCCTAAATATCTGTGTAATCTAAGTTAAACAACATGCAAAACAAGTGGAAAAAAGCTCTAGGAGAGAGCGCGTTGAAACAGTGGCACACTGTCCTACTTCTAGTGGCAACTGCAACACAAGCCAACCGAGAAGCTTGTATTATGATAGATAGGCTACAAGCAGAGGATTAGGCCACATGTTAATATTTTAGTTCTACAGTAAACACAAAACATTGAGACATTGTAATTCACAGGAAAATGTGAAATATCACAGTTATTCTGTTAAAAAAATGTTTTAAATAATTAATTATTTCCAGCGTTTAAAGCCTATTTTCACGTTACATCTTTCAAATAAACAGTGACAACTTGCTTCGCCGTTGCGCCAGTGTTTGTGTATAGTCCTACAGCATACAAAAAAAGTTAGAAAATAATTAACACTTGCCTACGTTACAATTAATTTGTTTGTGAATAATAAGGAGACCAATTTGTGAATAATTGAAAGCCATTAAAATTATTCGGCTATTGCATAGCCTGTATCAAAAGTGTCTATCCGGTATTACATTAATATCTATTGAATTAGAACGGCGAGAATAGCTGGACAATTTGTCAACTTCATTCTATACTTTTGCGAAACCCGAAAAAGGCGAGCAGCTGACTTAAGGGAAAGTACTGTAGTTGAGTCTGGGGCTTCGCTCGCGCTGCCTGGGAGACCAGCGGAGCTGCAATCTACGTAAAGCTCAGACTCCCTGTTGAGATACAGTGTTGCGCTAATTTCCTTCAGGCAAGAATGAAAATGCAGCCAACAAGGGAGAAGGAACGATCTTAAAGATAAGAATACACATCGATTGGTCAATGACCAGTACGCATATGCATAACAAACGTATAAATGCGTATTGAGGACCTTTGGCATGGACTTCTGTGCAAAGCTATACGAGTAGCCTACTCATCGTATATGTTTGAAATATGAGAATGAATTGAGGTTTGAAATATGCTAAGTATTCGTTGAAAAGACCTTATTGTATAATTAAGCGGATACACGTTTCACGGGCTGTGACCAATTTAGATGTTATTCAGTTAGATGTTATAACAGTCAGGTCTACTCCAAATTACGCGCAGTGTTGACTGACCTTAACAGAGCATAATGAGCTCGAACCACGCAACCATATGAGGCCGGGGAACAGCACCGAATTCAAAAAAAGGCTAAATAAACTACCATCAAAAATGTAGAAATGTGGCTTACCTTCAACGGCCGACACCATCGGCAGCATAAGGCTGCACAGAACCAGAAAGTAATCCATTGTCATAATGCACTCAGAACGGACATGAAACTAGACCCACGGGAGAGAGGGATGGAGGGGGGAATACAATCCGAAGTGTTCCGACGCTCCACGCACCCAGTCCCAGCTGCGTCAAGCCCCAAAACCCAGAGTTACCTCCATAAAACAGCAGCAAAAACGGTAATATGTGGGGGTCTGAAGGACGACAGCGCAGGTTGAGGCTTCTCTGGTTGTTCAATAATTTCCGTGCCGGAGAACAGCGAACTTGCACAAATCCTCCAGTCAGTCTGTACCTCGCATTTGCCAAATCAACCCGAAGACAAATTGTTCAGTTGTAGGCAACCATTTAGAGCATATCTCCAGTAAGAATTCGTGTACAAACGAAATGGAAATATAGGTCCGTTTCACAGAGTTCGTTGGGAATGGTCCAAATACTTTTTCTGTAGTCAAGATGTATGGATTCCCCGCACTTCTTCTGTCATAACCATAATGTTGTCCAGTTATGCATGTTCACGCGTACATACAAACATGATAAAGTGTACTTCCCGAAAAAGTCGCCTTGGTTTATATATTGTAGTTCCCTGAGCGAATTATCGGCGTGTCTGTGGAAGGCTTATGCTCCGCTCGGTGTGTGCAATGGAATGACGAACGGTTGTGCAGGAACAAGGGAAGAGTGAACGAGAGACGCGGGGCACAGGAGGAGGGGTTATGGTTAAAGCAGCTGTCACTCTTTCATACGGTCACACCCCCGCAACTAGCTTGGAAAGCCGCTGCTCCAGGGCCACAGCCTTTATCGGGATTCCCAGCCCGGGCGAGACACGGCCGTTTGAATGGGGGCATAGCGCCCCCCTGCGGGATGCGCCACAGACATTTCTGAACTAAAAGACGAAGTTTATCTTCAGTTTTGTAAAAATGTTTGAAACATTTAACTGATTTCTATGCTTTGCCGTTTCCTATTTCAGGAGTTTTAAGGATAGTCTATTGCACAAGTGTTAAAGCTCCGTCGTAGACAGATTGTGAGTATGGTGCAGTTTTCCCTTCTTTGTTAAGTTAATTGTTTTATGGAAATAAAGTAGCCTATCAATAATGTAAAGTTTTCATTTCAATGTAATGAGTACATTACAGCGATTACTGTGGACTGTGGCATACTTTAGCAAAGTGTCCAATAGTTTTATCATAGTTTGCGAAATGAAGCGACGCGTTTGAAAAGCAGTCTGCTTTACTATGGGCACACGGCAGTGTTTTTCTTGAGCAAAAGATCAGGGAAAAATGTTTTCTTTTCCTTTTGAGAACCAAAGTAAATAAAACCGGTGACTGCTTTCTCCTTGACATCACATATTTTATAGTCCTTTTATTGCGTTTTATCATTCTACACTTACTTCTATACCTACCTTATTCAAAGAATAGCCAGGGTCATAAACTAAGTAAAGGCTTTAGAAGTTTTTAGACCGGTATCATAGGGATGAGATCTCTGACATAACTTTATTGTTAAATGTAATTCCTCAAAATGCATTATTTATATGTCTATCTAGGTTTCACATCATAGACCGAACTATCTTGTGAGCCTCGGTTTAAATTGTAGGGTTAGACCCTATAGTCAACGTCACTGTGATAGTTTTTTTTCTCGGAACAACGAATACATCAAAACATGGGCCTATCCATCTAACAGAGTATATTTAATCAACATTACCATTTTATTGATGAAAATATAGTAGGCCTAATTTTATGAAACAAACATCACACATAAAGTCAGCGAGTGTCTTTCCAGAAGGTGTCTTCACGAGACGCTCATCTGTCTGCAGCCCAGCCAAGTTCTTGCTTTTCCCATCTCCCTTGTTTATTCTAATGGTCTCGTCGAATAGTATATGGATCCTTCAAGGTACCGAGACGACGACGGACAGGTGTTAGAGGTTCCACAATGTAACAACATAAGCCAACACGATTTTCACAGGCCTTCGTTATTTAGGATAGGCTATTCTTTGGCAACGTTACAGAGACAAGAATAAGAACCAAGCCATTGCATGTTTAAAATATGTATTGGTTTGTCCCCTTCACTAGTCAATTGATAATTCATTAATCAACTTAAACGTTGTTATTTATTTAAAAGATGCGTCTTTTTATAAATTAAATAGACGAGGCCACGCAACATTAGTTAGGTTGAAGGTTTACTGGTTAGCAAATATTTTATTATAGACTGTTACGGTACTATGAGAATGATTGTGTTGAGAATATTTGATAGGCTACTTAAACCTCTATTTCACAATGTATTTATTTTCTCATATAGAGAAAGCAAAGAACATAGAGATGTACGTTCTCAAAGACAGAAGGCCGTTGGCGTCGCCTGTCATTTCTTCGGGGGTGCGAGTGCCGGAGATAGTCGGGAAGGGTGTCGTGTTGAGGAAGGTCTGTTTGCCTTTGCGTTTTGTTGTCCCGCCCTGTTTTTGTTTACACACCGGGGTTAGGTACTTGTAATCTCCGGGGTCACTCTCCATTCCTCAGGTGTCCAGAGTGACACGAGTAGAAAGTTCTAAAAAGACAACCCTTTGGTCAACTGCGGACCCCAACGTTGTCGCAGTTGGCTACCAGTGCTAATTGACTTGATGTTTGTCCTTTCAAGTTGCATTCTTGTCCAGCAATACAATATAGCTTTATTGTTTTGTTGCTATAAATGTAGTCTAGACAATGACATTGCATAATTCAGTATTACAATGTTTGATTTGCATTTAATGAATTGGCTACCAGATACACATGGACCTTACTGTAGCCTACTGTATGCACATTTTCAATGGTTTTATGTACTGTTCAAATGTAGTGTGAAAATAGCATATCAAATTTGTGCTTTTCCTAATATAATCAGTTCACCCAAATGTTACATTGTAAGTGTGTGAGTAGGACTACATTAGAACTCTGACCACATTCTGTTTATAATTAGCTAGTGCAATTAGTCAAATGAAAAAGTTGTTTATCTTTTCACATCCTTCTCTTTCTGCTGCAATTGCAACCTGAGATTGAAAGGGAATATTGAAATGTACCAAAAATATGTCTGGCATTTGTGTCTTTTAAAAATGTATTTAATTGATGTAAAATATATATTTGATCATATTTTTTGGGTTGAACTCCTTTTACCTTGAAGCCAGTTCAAGTCTACATCCACACTAGACGATATGGACAAGATAGAACACACAGCTCTGTACTCTTGTATTCTTCACAAAGTAGTTTTAAGCCTTTGAGTGTTTTGTGTTGCTTTATTCAATACAAGTAATAATAAAGGTTTGATACAGCGTTGGATTAAATGTGTTCCTCCTGTATCATGTTTCTTTGCTGTGTTGAATAAATCAGTCTGAGAACACAATGCGTCAATCTGCTGAATGCTACCGAAATATCAATGGAACAGCATGACAGATTGTGTCAAACAAAGTCATGCAACATACTTTGGCGCTGATATATTTTTATGGTCATACTTCTGTAGCGGTCTGATATTTCATGAATCCAAACAATGGGGCCGAAATTTGTCAGACGTCTGTACGAATCCCGCAATGACTCCCAACGACGATGGCACTTCGAAAAAGAAAATCAGTTTATAAGTGTGGTGACTTGAGTCAGAAGATCTGCAGGAGCTTTGGTGGAGATTGTCTCGGCTATAGCCAAAACCACATTGCAGCCTTGACTCTCCTGGTCTGCATTATGTTGGGGAGGGGAGGAGGGGCAGGAGAGCGAGAGCTTGTCCCTTGATACCACCTGTGTTATTTGTGTGTTTCTAAAGGAGGGGTGGGTGTGTGTGTGTGTCGGGGGGGGGGGCTTAAATGAGTGTATGTGTGTGTGCACTGAGGGGGTGGGTGGGAATGGACCAGGGGTCTTTAAAAGTGGGCCTGTTGTTGTGAATGTTTTAAGGAGCAAGTCTGGAATACCCTTAATGGATTCTTCTAGAACTTCAGAGCAAAATGGCCCTTTGCATGAACAACTAAACGAAACAAGAATTAGAATTTTTGCCAGAGGACTGAACCATAATGTTTGTCAAAGTAAAAAAAAAGAGTGTTAAAACCATAAATATAGGTTTGGTAAAAAACAGGTACACAGGGGTGCTGTTTGCATGGATGGAAATTCCAACTTAATATATCGTAGGACCTGCACTTTTACGGCCAAGGTCGGTTTTATGAAACTTTTACAGTCAGTTTTATTTTTCTTGCTTGTTTTTAATAGTACATATTGTTATTTGGGTCCGCTTTGACATCGAAGTGTTTTCAACGCTATGAATGGCAACAGTGAAACCATATATTGCCTGCGTTATATATAGCATGGTAACTCTCAAAGGTCTGTTTTTCGTAGAGTTGCGAGATTAGCTCTGAAAATGCTCCCCGTTTGTTGAGGGCTCCGCCGAGTACACCAAAGAACACCCCTAGGCACCTGGGCTGCATTAGAAACTCAATAAGTAAAGTGGCAGACATTTTATTGCCATATGGAAATTTCTCAGGCTTCCACTGCCCCCTCCCCGACGTCCCTAGCCCCTCCGCCTCTTCTCTCACTCATCTGTCGCCCTCCCTCTCCCCAACACACACCTACGTAATATGCTTGTGTATACACACCCACACACACACACCAAACCCCCAAGGTTCCTGTGTCTCCTCCCTTTAGTTAGCCTGAGTCTGGCCTAATAGCGGCGCTAATGTGATGTGGTCATGAGAGGATCGGCTTTCTCTGGATGTGTGTGTGTTTGTGTGTGTGTGTGATGGGCACGCGGGTGGGGGCAGGCAGATGAGGAGTGTTGAGGGGTGGTGGTGGCGGTGGGGTGGGTGGGTGTTTCTGGAGAATGTCAGAGGGGATTGGAGCTCGATTCCAGGCAGAGGGGAGGAAAGACAGTGAGGGTTCAGCAGGACGCCCCTAATCCCCAGGTCTCCCCAGGCGGCCGAGCGCTTACGCTGGATCATAGGGCCAGCACCGTGGCCTCTCTCCCCTGTCTGGCCCAGTCCCTTCCCCGTAAATCAACCCCTCATTTCTGCTCCTTCCATCTTTTGGTCTCCTTCCCCCTCTCCCCAAGAGGGATACCTGTGTGTCAGCTGTGTTATATTTATATAAATATTTGCCATGCTCCTTGTCTCTCTCTCTTTCAATCTCTCTCTCTCTCTCTCTCTCTCTCTCTCTCTCTCTCTCTCTCTCTCTCTCTCTCTCTCTCTCTCTCTCTTTCTTTATATATATATATATATATATATATATCTATATCCATCTCTGTCAAATATTCAGATAATCTTTTCCTCATTGATCCCTCTCCCTCAATCTCTCAAAGCCAATCCTACAACTGTTTCATGACTGGCCTGTTTTGAGTGAGTGGCTCGAAGGGAAGAGAGCCAGGTAACTGCAGTAGCAGAAATAAAACTATACGCTGTACGCCTGAGCGATTTGCTCTATTAAACCAACGGGGGAACTCTGTGTGCATGTGTATGTGTGTGTATACGTGTGTGTATAACTAGCATTGTGACCGCATGGTCTCTCCCAGTGTGATCTGCTCCCCTGTCTTGCGGAATGCCTGAGTTTTGAGATTTACATGCTCGGCTAACACCCTTGACCCAGACTGAAATATCTCCCAAGAAATTTGGGCCAACACAATCGTTTGACATTCATGCATACCTGCAGTGTTTCCATCATCGTCATATTGTCTTTACACACACCGTGGAGCAGAGCGAACAGAAAGACTCAGGAAAAAAAAGTACGATTAACTCAATGCACAGTTGGAAGGATCTCCCCTTCAGATTTCCTGAGGTGAAACTCTGAGCGCGGAGCGGGTTAGCAGTAGCTCTTTGGCTTGGCTTCCACCAGAGGTGGGATGAGTGATTACTGGTGATGGACCAATAACAGAATGATGGATTTGCTCTGCTCAGCTAACCGTCTGAGATAACATTGTTCAAAGTGGCCGACCACAGTGTAAACAGAGCGTCTCCCTCACGCCCTCTCCACTTCCCTTTACCCAGACTCCTCGGCTGACCTTTGACCCCCCCTCCTCATGTCCAGCTACAGACACAGTCTCCCAGGCACGGTACAACCCCAGAGAGCGGACGGCAGTAGCATAGAGGTTAATACTGTCTCTCCTCTGTAGGTCAGTGAGGGTCAACGGCAATATGTTAGCCAACTGCTAGGGAAATGGCTTGCGAAGAATGTCGTCGGAAATTGACCGCCGTTTCAGAAAAGAAAAATGCATCAAACACAGTGACGATATAGTTAGTGCTGGATCACAGTGAAAAGCCAAATTGAAGTCACTGAGGTACTCATTCTTTTTAGTCGTGATCGGTTTATTCAGAGGTTACGTTTTTTTCCCGGACGCCCAAAGACCCCCAGAATCTCTGTGGCAGTCCTAACGACACATCTAACCACAAATGCACGTGGTTTACATTTAGCCCCAGCTACCATTTAACATGGGTTCCCTACCGTCGCCCTCCGCATGATCAAACCACCCCTACCATGACCCACTGCTACATAATGGGAACCAGAGACCTCAACTGGGTCTGGGTACCCTATGGGAAACCCACCGCCACATCTCTGGGTTAGCGCTCGTATTCGTAATGGCTTCCTTTTATCTGAGAGATTTTCTGGTGACTGATGTGATCCAAACAAGGGGCCAGACAAAAAGGAATCCGCCCAGCCCGGGGAGATGTGTTCTGGGAGGGGAGGGGCTGGCTTTGGCCGGCTGTCGTTAATCTTGTGCCTCTGCGGTCAGCGAGGAAACGGCGTGGAAGAACACCTGGACCGCCTGAGCGAGACTTGAGGCAGGTTGTGTGTGCTTGCCTGTCTGCCTGCGTGGGCGTGGGCCTGGGTGCTTTGTGTGTGTGTGTGTGTGTGCCTGTTTGTGTGTGTCTGTGTGTCTGTGTGTGTGTGTAGTCCTATGAAAGAGAGGCCCAGTCCTTCTTGCCCTTCTGCAGCAGAACGGATGTCCAGGGCTCCCTAAGCGGTAGTTAGTGTGTTTAACACCAATCCTCTAACAGAGCACACACAGGTACAGTAAAGCCAGTCATAAGAACATAGAAAGCCCCTCGTTGACTTATAAGTTTCATTTTACCAAAAGATTGGATGTGAGCCATAGCAGGTGAATAGTAAATAGTTTCAGAAATTGTTCCGCATACGGATATAGGTCTATAGTGTACATTTGTGTGATGCTTTACATGATAAAAAACAGTTACCAAACAGATGTAATATACCTGTAAGTCAAATATGTAAATATGGTTGGGGCCAGTGTAGGAAGAGTTGGAAGTCTAGATAAACTCATACCGCAGACATATTTCACTGTGGATACGCAGTAAAGTCATGGTCCAGAAACTCGCATGCATTTTACAACATGTTTTGAGGCCGTCTGGTATCACACTTGACTCAAAGTGCAGTCATGCTGTGAATAGGAATAGAAATCAAGTATTTGACCGACTTGGGAGTTTCAAAGTGGTCTAGACTCAAGCTAGTCTCACAGTACAGTTAGTGTATAGCCTGAGGTTGCTGAAACATCGACGTGTTGCTGCAACAATATTGTCCTCATACATGACATCATCACTATTTGGACAAGACATACACGCAGTCTCTACATGGACTCTCTATGATTAAAACAGTGTTGCTATGGATACCAGTGTAAGGCATGGTAGATACTATGACACCGTATTTGTGTAACATCAGATAAGTCACAGAGAGGAATAATTAACACCAGACTTGTTTTCCTATCAACTTTCTTCCGAGGACCACATTTTGAAATACATATATATGTACCAATATATCTGAGCTCAATAAGAGTGTGGAACATGGTATCTGTGTCTCAGTCATGCGTGTTACACCAAAGAAACACCGGGGCCAGGGAAGGGCAAGATTCCTCTAGAAGAAGGTAATGTATTCACCGAATACACACACACTATCCGACCCACGTACACACACACACACACACCATAAACACCATGTGCCTTGTGCCTGCTGACATAAACAGACAAGCCCCAAAAAATCCATCTGCCAAGAAGCAATCAGTCAGAAGAATGGCTATGTGATTTGTTTGGAGCAGGTGCTCGAAAGCAAATTGACAGGTGATATTTTATCAAGACAGCCGAGATTTACAGCAAGCAAAGTGATAGGAGACATAATGAAACAATAAAACAGTTCGCAGCCCCAGAGATGGCAAGGTGCCGCATGGGTCTGCCACGTCAACAGAGACCCCCAGCCCTTCCTCGTACGGACAAGTTCTCGACTGACTAGCACACCTTCTCCCATTGTCTGCCCACACTTGAGTTCTCACCTGTTGGAAAACAATGGATCATTCTATTCAAGAAAGACATGTAGCTACACACAGAGGGAGGGAGAGAGGGAGGCAGAGAGAAGCAGACCGATTGAAAGATTGATTTACCGACAGAAAGAGAGAGCGAGAGAGAGAGAGACAGATGGCAAAGGGAGGAGAGAGAGGGAAAGAGGAGAGAACAGAAAGAGGGGTTTAGGTCGACACAAAGCTGAAGGAACGGAGAGGACATGGCTGAGGAACAAGCACGGACAGAAAGGGTTCAACACATGGTCAGCTTCAAATAACTGCCCTGGTATCACTGCAAGTAAGTTGTGACTAGCTGTTACATACTTAGGTTTCAAAGTCCCCTCTTGTTGATGCATATATACCACTTTCCCCAACATGTACACACACACACACACACAATGGCGATGCTGTCACCCGAGGCGATATGACTGATCTTTGTACCACCGATGCTCTGCAGAGCTCAAGGGGCATCTGGACTTTCTCCCCTCTCAGTCGCTGAAATGTAAACAGCCCCGCTGCTCGAGATTTTGCCAAACGAGCACCTGGTATTTCAAAGTGGCCTCTCGGCTATGCCGTTTCCATGAGAGGGGGAGAGACTGGCGATGGTGGGAGGCTGGGAGCAGGTCTGCATTATGTATCCCCTTCCCACACACACACACACACACACACGCATACAGACACACTCACCTCCACGCACACTTTGTCATACTCTCACCTGGTCTCATGTTTAGTCTGAATCCTCTGTAATTGTACACAGGGGGATTACTCAGTGACTAGGGAGCTGTCATGGTCTATGTCAGGGGGACAAACTGTCCTGGCTGCCCCCCCCCCCCCCCCCCCCAGCTGGTGGAGGATGTCATCGTCACAGAGAGCTTGACCAGATAACATGACCGTATCCTCGGGTGTCACAGCCTTGTCCGCTCATGCTAGTTCTGCCGTTTGCAAACACCTGAGCAACTCGGCAAATGTTCTGGAAGGAGTTCTGCTACAAGACAATTTGCTTCCAGAGAAATGTGCTTGTCACTGAACAGGTTGTGAGGTTGTTGAAAGAAAGTCTTAGTATCGTCAAACCATGAATAAGTAACGAATGAGTAACGACTGGCTAGACAAAGAAGTGCTCACTGGTCCCAGGTTTTTATGAGATTTAGTCACCATCACAATCTTTACAATTGAGTTATCACTGAATAAGAAAATATTACATTAAAGAAATACCCAAATATGACTGATACAGGATTCAGGATACTCCTGAAGTTCATGAGAAACATGTGGGACATGACCCAAGCCGATTCATCTCTATTACTATGCTCTCCCCCCAAAATATCTGTTGTGTGTATAATTGGCGCTCTGTCTTTACGCTGTGATTCACCTTCAAGCTGTCAGTCGCTAACAGGGTGTGCAAAACATTCCTCACCATTCACACTGTCGGCCTGAACAGTTTTGTCCATCAACACGACACCGGTTCGTCCCCACCTGCGCCCACCCAGACCTGGATGAACTGTCTGCATCATGAGTTGTTGCCCTGGAGCCGAAACCAGCATGTCACCTTTTAGAGTTCCAAACACATTCCGCAACACTTAATCACAAGCTCAGGAGAGGTGAGTGCACGTATGTCACGTGGGGGAGGGGGGGGGGGGGGGTGGTGTCAGAGAGAGAGTATGTGTGGGTGTGTCAGAGAGAGAATATGTATGGTGTGTGTGTATGCCCATGTCTATGTGCCTGGGACAGAAATAAATATGTGTGTTAAGTACACAAGTGTTGCCACTGTGTTTGTGAATAAATCCGACCTGGTTCCCTTTCTTTCGCCTTGCAAATCTCAAGTGCTTCTCACTGGGGAGTGAGATCTCTCAGCATAAAGCAGGAGTGTTTGTTGTGTAGTGAATCTCCAGTTGCCGGACTGCCCAAAGTCTCTAGGGAACTAGACAGCTTGAATAGACAAGCATGAGAAATAGCAAAAACACAATATACAACAAAAAACTTGTAGCTGAGAACAGAACCGCTGATAACGTCAGTCTTGTTCTGTTTATTTGTTATCTCCATTGTCGTGTTTCGGGTTTTTTTTCTCAACAATGCTATCTGTCATGATTTGGCGTTTTGTTTTGAGCATGTGCCCCTTTTGCAGTTCCGTGTGAACATTTGTGTGTTTCCCAAGAGTGCTGAGAGAAAACCTGCTAACCCTCCCTTCGTACGTTGCCAAGGTCGCCCACCTCGGCGGCCCGCCTCCCGTCCCCACCGACTCGTCTCTCTCTCTTTCTGCCTCTCCATTCGCTCCCTTTTTTTTCTCGTTCTGTTCATCAAACTCGCCCAAATTAGAAGTCTACAGTCTCCTCCTCTGTGCTGGGGGCAAAGGTGTTCTAGATTAAAAAAAGGGGATCTGCAAATTGAATTCACACTCGATGAAACAAACAGATTTGGCGGTGTGCTGTGTGTAGTCACTCGAGACGAAATGGCCAGCTTCAGGCAAAAGACTGTCCCATCTCTGAACGATGTAATATGCAATCTAATTAATAAGCCGTTTTTGCTCAAATATGTCAGTGAGTTCGAGGTAGGACAATGTGACCCCAGTCCAAGAAAGGTTTAGACAGTATGAATTGATTTCTACAAGGTCATTTGACAGGCCCAAATTAACGTTTGGTTCTGAGTTTCTTGTGCTGAATTCAGGGCCACAGAGAGTGAAGAGAGTAGATTGTGAAGCTTTTTAGTTGATACCTTTGAATTTAGTTGACAGCTAATGTTTCCTGTTATCTCTTTCTTTATCAATGTACCTCTAAGGGCTCATTAAACGTTTGTCAATGTCTGAGATGTAAAATCCTCAGCCACCATTTAGCACATTTCACAGCATCAGAACCGAACAGGATGTTGGAAAAGAAAAGTCGAGGCGTGGTATGCCATCCTCAACAACAGCAGGCAGTAAAGTTTATATATGTCACATGGCTATCAACTGTTGACAAGCCAATTCTTCAACTCTCCAGGAGCCTCTTAGCTTAGCGCTCGGCTAACCCACGAGAACTTCAGCGGTGCTAGGCAGTAGATTGGTCGGGCCTCGGCGCCCACAGATAAACCGTCTTCTCCCCGGGTATGATGGGAAAACCCTTGGGGCCGGTGTGGGCAGACAGACTGACGCCCCCCCACCCTCTCTCCAGTATTTACCAGACGGAGGTCCGGGCAGGAATTTCACACCCTATTGATAATGTGGCTTCTGTCAGCTGGTCTCCAGTGCCCATTAACAAGAATTCTTCCTTCCTCGTCCTTGTCTTCCCTCCACACCTCCCTTCCTCTCTCCTTCTTTCTTTCACAGAGGTCTCTGTTGGGTAGTGAAAAGACAGGATCCGGAGGACAGGATATAGTGGTAGACACTCGGATGGATAGTTAGTTGGGAATGTGAGGGTCTGGGTGCGGTCATGTTCGAAGGCGTTGTGTTTGTGTAGGTTTGGGGGAGTCTAGTAGCCGCGGATGAGGTGTTGAAAGCGAAGACAAAATGGTGGGGAGAGTGGCCCCTGAAGATGACATCATGTGAAATGGGAAGATGAATCATGTTTTGGAAAACATTTTGAGGCGTTTTTTGTCAATTACTTGTTAGTTTCCAAGTACTGACTTTCCACCCCAACAACTGGCACCTCAGTGTATTATATGTTGTTCAGTTGTTATCCCTGATGACCATATCCTGTCATTCTCACATGGGTGTGAACCATTTGGGGTTGTCAAGTTGTTTAGAAAAACGGTCATGCATTTCTTGATGTGAATACAAAATGAAAACCTAGTAAAGACGTATTTTCATATATTAGGCTGTCATCTTTTAAGTAAATAATTTTGGTTTCAGACTGTGATAATTGTGTTCCTAATGTGTGGACACAACCCAAAGGATATGTATTCTGTGCCAAACAATACTTACCTCATTAAGGCCCACATAAAAAATACATTCCTTGGATCATCTCTTTTTGTATCAAAATAGTTCAAAATAGGTAAAGGCACATCATCTTTCCCATTAACTGAATTTGACTGAAGCACACTTGTCTGTGTTTGCATTAAGATATGAACAAGAAAAGTGTCCATATTTTTCATTTTACCCAGTAGCCACCAGATGCCTGGTCTTTATTTTCTATAATTAAAACAATAGATTAGATAGATAGAGTACACTATATATATATATATATATATATATACATTTAACAAAAATGATTACTTCTTGAGGAAGAATGGTATGGTTCATGACAAGCACATAAGAGCAATTATTGATATAGTCAAAATCCATTCATCATCCATTGAATGCTTTTTCATCTACCAGACACACACTAGCAATGTTTTGTTAAGAAGGTTTTAAGGTCTTTAAAGGATCTGCTCATGGAGAAATGACGCTTAATCCAAAGTCAAGCCTCATACCACATTGCCATGGAAACAGAATGTAAGATTTTTTCTTCCTTCCTGATAGCATTTATTCAGGTGGAATTTGAAGGAAGCTGAGCGCAATGACACATCCAGGAGAGGAAGTCCTTGTTTTCCGCCACACAGGGGGGTGGTGGTGGGGGGCATTCTACTCTACCTCTGACCCAACAGGAAGAGGGGAAAACAGAGAAATGAAATAGAGTGAAATTGGCGGAGGGAGAAAGAGTTAATTAGCTTAATAAGATTGGGTAGATGGGGAGTAGTGGGGGTGGGGGGGGGGGGGGTGGCGTTCCATTTTGCGACATGGCGGGATGCTAGGGGCGCTAATCTGGCAAATTGAAAGGCTCTCGCTAGGAGGGGTGAGGGTAGGCAAAGGGGTAGAGCCCAGCTCCCGTCCTCGGAAAGAGCAACAAAAAAAAACAAATTGAATTGAGCCCAACTCTACCTACCGTTCTCGTTGCTCTGATGACATTTCCGAGCGGGGTGTAATTGCATAATTGTGAAGAGTTCCAAGGGGTTCTTCAGCAAGGATAGCCTATCACAGTCAGATGAGGTGGTCCTTAACCACCTTGGCTTGGCTTTAATCATTCTGTTTGGACTTAGTCAGGATCCGCTACTCAGAGAATCATAGTAGAGTAACAGCATCACAAATCAACACTGTTGGTTTGGGTGAAATCTATCTTTTCATCACCCAGAAGTATACTTGCACAGTACAGACACGGAGGTCGTCATGGTTTGGATGGAACAATCATACAAAGAGACTTTCACAAATATTATATATAATAAAAAAAAACACTTTAAAGTCAATAAAGCTAAGAATTTAAATGTTTTGTACACTTTGCATATTCCTGAAGTAATGTGCACCAAATCTTCGACAGTCTGATTCTACACTGTGTGTATATAGTTTGTTTATTGTGACCTCAATAATAAAATAGACTTTATACTTCCCATAAGAGAGACAATTTTACGATCTCAGATTTGACTATCAATGATTGCAGTTTACCCCCTCACCCACAACACAATATCGAGCTGCAAAGATCACGTTTTCTCAACCTGACACTACTCGATCAATACTTCATTTTTCGTGAGGGAGACGTTGCGCTTTGCTAAGTTAAATGCTCTCCGTAAACAAAAAACACCTGTTTGATCAAAATCTCTTTCCCCCTAGAGGTGTTTGCTTTGTGGAAAACTGAGAGCTCGGAAATCTGCAAAGTATCGCCCATGTGTCTCATCTTAGGTCCACTTATTTCCTTGTAACCTGAATGAAGATGCATCTTGTCTATTTGTTTCAATAACAACAAAAAGGCCTGTTCCCCTGCAGGAAGCAATGCGCAAATTGAATCCTCGCTTTTAATCATGGAATAAGAATTGATCTGGTCGGTCTGGTCTATCTGGATGGACAGGTAAAGGAAGCGAGGAGTTCGGAAAAGGTTTGCAAGTGGAGTGCAGGTCAACAAGTTGAAAAGCACAAAACTTTGATTGTCAAAGTGCAGACTGTTCTTTTGTATGGTTTGCATAGGATACACCTCCTCCATGAAGTTAAGTGTCAGGGAACAGAATCGCAGCAGCCATTCTATTGTGTAACACTTTGCTAGGCGGAGGTCATGGGGCATTGTGTGTGTGTGTGCTTAAAGATGAAATCTGAAAGATAAAATTCTGCAGAGGTGGGGTTTTTTACACAGAAAGATCAGTTAGATTCGGAGTTGAGTCATGATTTTCACAGATCAACTGACGACAAGATAAGCAATTCACAAATTCTTGCTATTCTTGCTCTGACAAGTGTGTAGTTGACGATGCATCCTTTTAGTAGGCTGTACGTACTTGACTGAATTCATCTTTCACCTTGTTGAAAAGAGTCATAATGAAGGCCAGACATAACTCTTGAAGCTACATAATAATCACTGCCATTGTCTGGGATCTAGCTTGGTCTGTCATGTTCTAGAGAAACAGTTCATCACATGCTTTCAAGTCAGTAAATCTTATCATAGCAAGCATAATATGGCAGCTCATTCACTCCCTGCTCAATACCCTACCTTTTCTGCAAAAACCCCTGCTTTTTCTTTCTAAAATGACTTTCCGTATCTTATATTTTCATGTTTAGTGAATCGTGTTCCTGTCATGGCAAAACCAGACACCAGAGTTTTAAAGTTATGTTTTTGTCAGCCCGTCAAACCATTCATCCATTCTGAGGACGGTTTTCTCAGTTCTGAGAAAGCTGGAATGAAAATGTGGTCCCATCTAACTGGATTATGATGTAATCTATCTCTCTCGAAACCGCCATGTAGGGCTGCCAGTGGCTACCCCACAAACAAGCGCGCCAAAACCCAGACAGCAGTTATCCCCTCAAAATTCCATTCCCATCTAACACTCTCTCTCCCCCCCTTTCGCTTTCTTTTCCATCTCCTGCTGTATGCTGCCTGTTGCCCTAAAAGAAGGCAAATAAATAATTCATGGTGTGATTCAATTACAATTTCCATTGTAAATGAGATGATGTAAATGAAAACTAACTTGCTGGCAAACAAAATCTGACTGCATTTAATAATTTCAGTCATTGCTCGCAGGAATCCAAGAGAAGAAAAGTCTGTGAAACAATTTGATTACGCTCCAATAAATCTTTATTAGATTGATTTATTGAACAAATTGTAGATTTGAAATTGTACATTCCAATCCTAACTTGAACCTTAAGTACAGTGTGCGGCACTGAATGGATTGGTTTAAATCTTATCCAACATGTAGTTTCTTTGAATTTAGTCCCCGTTATGTTTTTACCCATTACTCTTTTTGTAATACAGACATTGCCCTCTAACTGAGGCCTGTTGGACTCCTAGCAGACATTGGAATAATTCTCACTCTTAAACGGACACCTCTATAGCCTTACCACAGTGAAAACAAATGTGTTCGCTCAAATTATGCAGTCCTTTTTGCAATCCATCCCCACCACATTAAATTAGACTGGGTGTCATTTAGAGAGAGTAGCCAAAAGTGAGAGAACATAGAATGTACTTACAGTTCCACAGCAAAACATTGGATTTGAATGTCTAAGTAGAGCTCAGAGTGAGGATCTGTCATTGAAATGCAACCTGTTTTGCCAGCAGAGTGGCAATACCCCAGCAATGGAAATTAACATAAGTTTGATTTTCAACATAAAAATAGCTTTTCAGTCAACACGCTACAATGGGGGAAAATGCACATATTCAATTGATTTCATATTCATACACCCCGTGGTTGCTTTTTCAAAACCAGGTTACAGTTTTAGCCTGAGGTCTTTTGATGTGTTTCCCTAGCTAGCCATAATGGTCCTCAAATAAACACTTTGTGCTTGTTTTTTGTGAAGCCCCTGTAGTCTCGAGGCCAGTGTTTCAGCAAGTCTAGATAGAACAGCCACCCAAAGCACAGTTATGCTGCATTCACCTTGAAAGCAATCACACAGGATGGAGGTCTGACCAAGTGTCCCCTCACTTCCTGCTGTCTGTCACCTCCTAAACATTCTAGTCACCTCAAATTTTAGTGGTCGTCTCTCTTCGTCACTCAATGGTCACTCAACAGCAAAGACAGGTATTGTAAAAAAAGAAAAAAGAACCATTTGTACCTATTTGTCAGGACAGTTAACAAACCAACACATTTCGCCTCTGACGCCAAAAGTGGTGCTTCTTTCACAGTTCAAAGACATCCCTTCTTTTCTTTCTCTGTACTGTGAAAAGACCATTTTTCTTTTGCTCTGCTAATGTTAATTAGAGAGAAAAATTGGTCTTTGCTATTCAGTACAGAGGGGATTATTTGATCTGGTGGACTATTCTGTTCTTTCTTTCATTTCCTTCAGGAAGACTACGTATTTAAGATGATGAATGTGCTCGCAGCAGTCCAGTAATTTCATTCTGAACGTGCTCAATCATGATTATCACAGTATTTTCCCCTCCTTTTAAATATGTGCCTCGTTCAAGACAAAGGATGGAGGAAGGCAAACCTACAAACCATCAACCGGCTTGTCATCTTCCTACGTGAAAAAACAACCACTGTGTAAACAGTATATGATTGACACACAAGCGTTACATTTACTTTCACACCTCGATACCTGGTCTAATCTCAGGCGTCATTTGCATTACAAAGTTAAACATGTCACAATCCAGTTAACGGTTCAATCGGAGAATGCGTCTCTGAGTCTCGTAGGCTATTGTGTGCGTGGATGTCTCGCGGCCAGTCCTGGGACGGCGGGGAAGGGGAGAGATCTGCATGCAGGAGGATTTTAGAGGTGCTATCTGCCAGAAGTCACGCCGACTGATCGCCAACAATGACAGTGAGATTGATTAGCATGGACGTGTGTGTATGTATATATGTGTGTGTGTGTGTGTGTGGGGGGGGGGGGGGGTAGTGTGTGGGTGAGAAGGTACTGGAAGGAGTGGTTATGGTTGTCTCGTGGAAGCAGCATTGGTGATTATGGTGGCAACCCTAGCCCCCACCCTAACATTCATACTGAGAGTTCGCAACTTGTGAAAAGGTACATTTTCCTCTTCTGTTCGAGTCTGTGCAAAAGACCAATAGATTGAAGCTTTTGCAAATCAAGATAAATCTAAGGGACTACAAATGTAATTTAACTGAGATAAAAAAATCCCCCATACATGGAAGATAGAGACAGTGCTTGTACCTTTCGAGGGGGAACATCTTCAAATCAAACAAATAAACTTATCTGATAGTAATTCCCTACTTAATCTACCCTAGGTAGGCAAAACTTTTGGTTAAATTCATTTTTTGTTTTTTGCTTTTAGTTGTGGCAGAAAGCACTGTTTACAAATGAAAGGCAAAGCTTATGGTGAGACCATATGATAATGAAAAGGATGTTTTGCCAATTGAATTCCGTTTCATGAAAATCAAGAAGATGAATACTGGGCTCAAATGCCAAGGACGCTAGCAGTGCTTCAACAAAATAGGCATATCGACATAGTATTCGTGTCGGTGTGTCTTTGTGTGCGTGTTTGCATGCATCCTTACTCTAACAAGTGCTGCTACAGACAAGCTCTGACCAGCAGACACGCTGTGCTGTACACAACCCTGACTGGTCACATATCTCCACACTTGCGACTTATGTAACGACTCTCAGCCATAACCCCTGCAGGGAGGACGAGTGTGGGAAAAGAGTTATGCGAAAGAGGGCCATGGAGAGGTAGAAGGGGAGAGAAAAGAGAGAGGGTAAGGGAGAGGAGGGAGGAGCATGGGGAGAGAGGGAGGAGGCGATGGCGGTAGGAAAGGAGAGAGGCCAGAAGGGGAATTTCGAGGGAGGCTCTACACGTCGATTCATCTCTTCACTTTATTTCCTTGGTAGACTTGTGTTGTATCATTATTTTAAATGGGGGGAGAGAGAGAGAGACTTGGGAGAACAGAGGAGGGAAGAGAGGGCAGCGGAGGGAAAAACTTGTTCTCCGTGTGTGTATGTTTTTGTCTGTGTGTGCAAGCATTTTTGTAGCACACCCGGAGAAAGGCAAATGCAGCCCCTTGTCTTTAATGTCAGAAGAAGCGACCTGCATTTCCATCGCAATGTTTTATTCAGCAGGATACACTCAGGGCCGTAGTGGCAACACTCCGCTCTGGTAGGGCTGTCAATGGAAAATGTAATCGTAATGAACTGAATATTTAGATCCTGTAAATCTCAAGGAAAAATGTGTACTTTCTGTGTGTGTGTGTGTGTGTTATTTGCTGTGATTTGTGCTTCTGTTTTGAATAAAAATACATAAATAGAAAACTGTTGGATTAAATGGAATTTCCAGACTTTCTAACTTATCTCTCAAACAACAACTTACAGCTCCATAGAGGACAAACCCATCTCTGTAATTAGGCTAGTTGTTCCTCACAATCATGCTCTTGGTGTCTGCCTGCATCTCCAAATCACTGCAGTGAACGTGAACACCAAACACTGGATTTCCATGGAAGAGAGAAGGAATTAAGCCCTATTGAATGTCAACAAAGGAGCCCCAATCATCATCCCAATCCACCTGCTGAATGCTGGCACAGACCCTGACCTCTTTGGAAATGGCCTTGACCTTTCAACCTTACTCGTCACATGGCGGGTCTGAGCTGTGACCCTAGTTGACCCCTTTAGCCAGTGGGGTCGGTTGTGCCAGGGAGGTCAGTTTGAACTACCACCCCCCCACACCCTAGGTTTGACACTAAGACTTGTTGGGGGAAGCAAAGCATGGTTAATGGTTGCTGATGGGGATTTAACAAGGCGAAGGGTGAACAAATCCATAGGAGCTTCCTTCGTTGCTTCGGTGTGAGCTTTCTAGTGTTTTCCGGATCCTGTGCATCGGACAACATGGCGTGAGTTGTGTGTTTAGAGTTCATGTGAGGCTGGGTCACGGTGTGCGATGTGATGGCTTACCGACCCGTTGTCTGTTAGTCTTAGTCGGACCACACACAAACATACGCACGCGCACACTCATTCACATCTGTGTACAATGGAGGCCAATGTATGGGTCTGCCCAGGGAATCCAACCAGACAGGAGGCATTTCAAGAAACGAAGCTGACATTTATTGAATCAAATTGAAATAAAAATAATGAAATACAAGCCAGCTTTCGCTTGCCTTCCCCAGGCCTCTGGCAAAGCTTGAAGTCGTTAGAAGGAATTCAGACTTCCACTTCCCCTCCTTCTCTCTCTCTCTCTCTCTCTCTCTCTCTCTCTCTCTCTCTCTCTCTCTCCTGGGTGTGCTCATCTAGAGCAAATTGTTACGCATAGCAGCCAGTTATGCCATTTGCCTGTAAAATATTTCACCCCGAATCCTACATCCCTCAATAGTACATTTCATTACCGGTTGGTCATTCAGACCTCAGGTTAACTATTTGAGAGAATAATCATCAAAAATGCAATTTGAAATCAAATGTGACTTCATTGGACTTAGAAAAAAAAGCCTAGGTGTAAAAGAGAGTCTGTTTCAATAGGGGGCACTGCACTGGTGGTGGAGCCTATTTTGTCCCCGTTTCCAGGTTTAGCTTGGCAGAACCGAAAACTGCCTGGTTCACACACGTGAGACAAACCCCAGTGGTTTGGCCCTTGGTTCCATTCGCAAGAATAAACACACTGTGAAATAAGGGTCAGTGCCACGAGCTTGTGCTGGGCCAGAGCTTCGGAATAACAGCCGTGTTTTCACAGGGTTCCTCAGCACTCGTTTTCACGGGCCACAATTAGCCTCGTCGTCTCTATCGCACGACACCGACGGCCGAGCCAACGCAAACTCGAGAAATGGAAACTCGGTGGAAACCTTTAATTGGGGTGGCGTTTGGCTCCTGTACAAAGGAGCCCCAAGTTCGAGTCGTTCTGTTGTTGCCGCTGCTCAAAGCTTCACCACGTATTCCAACTGCGTCATCGTTTGTCCCCATAGAGTGGGTGGCCCTGCTATGTGTCGCACAGCAAAACCAACACCATCGGCGTGCTTGTTTATGTCACTTTCATGCAAATGATGTACAGAGGTCTCAAATCTTCTCCCCCGGGGAGAAGATTTCCCACAGAGGGCTTTTCGTGCGTGCCTGTCAGTGGGTAATGACACGGCGGTCGGGGAGTTCTCCAGGGGCGCGTTTGATCCGGTCCCTCGCGCGGCCCCCCCGCTACGGATCTTGTCTGGGATTCTACCGCCGCCGCTGTCCTACACTCTCTGCTTGTGAAGTTCAAACAATAGTTCCCTGACTGAAGACACCCCACACAGAGAGAGAGAGGGAGAGAGTTGGAGAGAGGGATGAGAGGGGGGGGGGCGTTCTTCTAAGGGAGACAGCGATCCCAACGTCTTCTCGGCAGCCGTGCTGCGGGGAGTCACGGCGCTCCCGGACAAGGTGCGTCGCCTTCCTCCTCGGCGGGTGGGAGTAGCGAGGCTCCGCGCGGGCGGAGGGCGGGAGATCAGCAGAGAGACCGGAGATCACAGCGTCGAAACGCGTGCCCCGCCCGCGGACGCGTCCTCACGCAGGGATACGCATCCGCCGCGCGGCGGCACGCGTGGACGCACGCACACCGTGACGACGAGAAAGGGGGGAGGGCGGAGAGGGGGGAGAGCCAGGCTCAGGGGCTGAGACGCGGGGAGGATCGGTTTTAGCGGGAAGTCCAGCTCATCTCTCCACGGCCTCGTTCGTCCACCTTGGCAGCTGAGCCGAGACGGGTCGAACCCCAGTCTGGAGCAGACGACACCACGTTGTCAAATGCATCATGGAGAGGAGAAGGAGAGGAGAGGAAAAGAGAAGAGTAAGATATCTCTCACGTTTAGCTAATGTGTGTAGTGCCAAAGGGAGAGAGAGAGAGAGAGAGAGAGAGAGAGAGAGAGCGACAGAGAAAGAGAGAGGATAAAGAGACTGTCAAAGGATCCTCAAGGCTCCTTTGTTTGAATGTACCTTGGAGAAATAATGAATAGAAATGCTTACTAGATAAAAATTTGTATTTGCATAGGATGTGTTAGACCTTGCTTCCATATGTGTATTGAGACAGGATGGATTAGCAAGAGCTTGCACTATGTTCAAGAAGTCTTATCCATTTTGTTACGAATTAGCAACTGCTTGCTGATGTGCATCTAAGATAAGATGTGTTATAACATCTTGCGGAAAGTTTCAGACAGGAGGCTTCTGTATGACAGCTAGACACTGTTTGCGTATGACTTCATAGAAACTGCCTGCATAGGATGTGGTTAGAGACCTGCTTAGAGGAAGCCACACTTGACCTTAGAGAGTACAGGTTACTTGGAAAGATGCACGATACCTGGATGCGTGCGTCATAGCACAATCAAAAGTTTAATTTGTCATCAGTATTGAAGCATATCAAACGATTTGTATGTCTATGTAAAAAGGAGAACACGAGACTTCAGAGATGAGAGCAAGAGAAGAGAGCACTTCGAGTGCTGCCCCATCTGGGGCAGCGGGCTCACAGGAGAAGTCAGTCCGATAGACAGGATATAGCTCTCGAAGTCTTACTCTGTTAACAGTTTTAGTGAATCATTTTCATATATCCTGACAATAAAAAAATATGAATTAAAAGACAAGTCGTTGTCTGTCCTCCCTTGTGCGCCCCTCGCCGGATCCGGGAGATTCGCAAAGTGCCACACGCCTGGAGCCAGGTGAGTCCCGGGAAGTGTTCAGCAGTTCAGGCTCACTCTCTCTCAAAAACCAATAGGTGCGGTGTTGTGTCCTAGAGATAACGAGTGGAATAAGAGCGAGAAGAGAGCTCTTGATCGTTTTGTCTGTAAGGAACTGTTGACTGGGAGAGAAACTTAACAAAGGAATGAGTGATCGACAAAGAGTGATGTTTGCCATGGAAGGCCAAAAACATTTGCTGTAATAAAGATCTCTTGATGTTGTATTCAAAGCCCAGCGCAACACCGTGGTTGGTTGGCGTTCTCCATGCACGCAGCCCATGCAAATTCGAAAGACCCCGAGCGCCGAGTGTGTGGGTCACGCGAGATAGGTGACGGCGTCGGAAGGGCGCCGTGCATGCGTGCTCGCAGTGAGCCCGGGCCTCGTTCGTTCGACAAGACAGAGGAAAGAGATTGGGAAGAGAGACTGAGAGAGACAGAGAGAGAGAGAGAGAGAGAGAGAGAGAGAGAGAAAGAGAAAAAGAAAGAGAAAAAAAGAAAGAGAGGGGGGGAGGAAACGGGGGAGGGAGAAGTTTAACTTGTACTGTTGATGTTGATTTCAATAATCAGAGCCATTTATAACCTGAGGGGATATTGGGAACCTGAAAATTGAAAGCCGAAAGCCGGAATCAAAAACTGATCCTGCATATTCGAATTCTCATTGTTCCCCATATGTGACACACATTCAAAGGAGAGGAGAAGAGGCTGCCTGTTTGTGTTTGTGGGCAGAGAGAGAGAGACAGAGAGAGAGAGAGAGAGAGAGAGAGAGAGAGAGAGAGAGAGAGAGAGAGAGAGAGAGAGAGAGAGAGAGAGAGAGAGAGAGAGAGAGAGAGAGAGAGGGGTGGAAGGGAGAGGAGAGGGTGAGGTGAGGCAGAGTGGAGGCCTCATTCCCCGGGAGGAACCCAGACACAGGCATTAATCTTCTCCGTTTGACAGGCCCCCAAAAACGTTCTCGAGAAGCAGCGTTTCCTTGAGCCATTATAATGCTCCACTCAACCACAGCCTCTGTGTTGAATGTTTATGGGAAGGTGTGTGTGTGTGTTTGTATGTGTATGTGGGGGGAAGGGTTGGGGTAAAAGGGGTCTGGGCAGGGGAAGGGATGCAGTGTGAATGAGCTGTGTCGGGCAACATCTTTTGTGTGTTTGTGTGTGTGTGTGTGTGTGTGGATGATTACCAAGAGGAGTTGAGGAGAATGGAGAGTGAGGTCAGTGAATATCTTTGGTTACACAGGCAGTAAATGTAGTGCATCCAGGGCAAAGGTCAATGAAACGGAGCTTCCTGTCATGCATACATATTTTGCACCTGTGATAACCGCTGCCGGTAGCGACCCGACCAAAAGGGGCCTATAGAGGCCCAGAACCATATTGCAGACAGCAGACATCCCTTCAAAATTCCTTTCCAACCCGTCTCTCTGTCTCTCTCTTTCTCCCTTTCTCACCCACACATACACCCTCCCTCCCTGTCTTGTCTGTGTGTGTGAGAGGTAGTGTGCTGCCAGGTTGCGACAGGGGGCAGGCAGGGGGACGGTGTTAGCCGTCACCAGCTGTCCTTCACGCAGGGAGACACTCAGGTCCCCGCCGACCCCCCTCCCGCCAGGGATTAAAATTCACACCGTCCGCCTCGGAGGGTCGAGGCCACCGACCGGGCAGACCGCGGCAAAATCAGACGACAAATGAGTTTCGTGACCCTCCTCCAGTTCAAGGACAGTCACTTCGTCTCACCGGGAGAGACTGAGAAGACTTGACAAAGAGCAGGAGAGAGAGAGGAGGAGGGGGGGGGGGAAGACTGAATGAAATGTAGAGAGAAAGAAAGGAGTGGAGAGAGGAAGTAGAGGAAAAGGTAAGTGTCCCTTGTCTTGGGTAAGTGTCATATGGCCTATGTTGATGGCATGAGACAGCACAAAACGAGGACTCCAGTAATTGCTTTGCGAATGGCTGGTTCTGTATGTTGTCGACGCCAAACAGATGCTTCAAAAAGGCGCCTCTGGGCCCCAACAGTTGTCATCATTTGAAGTGAGCGAGTGCGAGTAAGTGTGAGAAATCACCTTGAAACCGAGGAAAAGTAAGCCAGCGCTCTGAACGGCAACGCGTTGGAACTCCAACCCAATCCGCAGGGGCGTTCGAGACCCGTCCTTCTGGCTTCCGGCGGCGGCGTCGGCACCTCCCGGAGAACGAGGCCACCCTCGCTGTCTGCAGGCCTGCCTGTCATTAGCGGCTCCCTCGCTCTCTCCTCCGCAGTTGACTAACTCCTATGCTCTCTCTACCCCCCCACCCCTCCCAGCCCCACCCCTACTCCTCCTCAGTGCAAAAGCCCACAAAAGAGCGCACACCGGAACGAGCCCTCGGAGGCCCGCGCTTTTAGCGTTGCGGAAAGTGTTTCCCTTTTTAATTGCCTTTAATTATCTCCAAATTGGGATGGGGGAAGCGAGGGGATTGCCGCGCGCGCGCGCCCCCTCATCTCAGCCCGTCACGTCTCAGAGAGCTGTAGACACACGGACACACACGCGAGAGCGAACACACGCTTTCGAGGCACGGGAGGGAGGCCTCTGCCTACACGCTGAACAGAGCTTGGGATGAGGACAGCGAAGTTACAACACGTGCTAATGTTCGATTGAGCATATAAACGTTACAGCGCGATCAGGTTGGTTTGACCCGGCACACTGAGAATGCACTGGAAGTTTTATGAAGCATCACCCTATTCTCCTGATAGGTGGAATTCAGGAAACTAACAGTATGGTGTTGGAACTTTTAGTTGAACAGTGCAGCTGGCTAACTGAGTTCGTCACGCTAAAAACCTTCGATGTGTTGCGCTGTTGACCATACACGTGCATAGCCAAGAAAACAATCCCGGCTCGACAAAAAGTCTGGCACGACACCACAGAAATAAAAAAAAGAACAATATGAAAAAGCCTCGGCAGACACAAATATAAAGCTTGTATCTGAAACGATGAAACCTTAGGTGAATTCTCCTCACAGACTACGAACCGTCAGGGAAGTCAAATTGGAAGCAGACGACACGTAGGTCATGCATGACCATCTTGGAAATTGATATCTAAGTAACAGATTTCAATGTCCATTTTCCACGCCATCACTCAGCAGAAGATCCTCTAAGAGCCCAGACGGACTTTACCCATCAAAGAGTGTAGGAGGTATCTTCAGTGATCCTGGAGTGGTCTCCTCATCCATCTTCTCCAGGACTTCAAATGGACCAGGACACAGTGTCCGGCTCGATTGGATGCGCTAATCCTGATGGATCGCATCGGCCTTTGGTGGGTGGATGTTTGGACAGCTTTCGCATACGGTGGGGTGGGATGCAGGAGGGTTGCTGGAATGGTGGAGGAAAGGGGATGGAGGTGGTGGTGTTGGAGAGGGAAGGCGGGGGGGGGGGGGGGGGGCGTAGGGGTGCGTGCGTGTGTGATCTCAAACACACGGACTAATGGGCACGCCTGTTCTTCCCTTGCGAAAGTCCGTATTAGACGAGCAACCTGTGCTCACACACAAACGGGAATCAGGTGGCTGAGCGGTTAGGGAATCGGGCTAGTAATCATAAGGTTGCCGGATCGATTCCCGTCCGTGCCGAATGACGTTTTGTCCTTGGCCAAGGCGCTTCACCCTACTTGCCCCGGGGGGAATGTCCCTGTACTTACTGTAAGTCGCTCTGGATAAGAGCGTCTGCTAAATGACTAAATGTAAATGTAAACACACACTCACAAAACATCCAGCGCACGACGAAAGCTATAGCACACAGCAATCACTAGGCATTCAAAAGAAGGAAGATCCACTGTGCTGTAAGTTTGCCCAGACAGGCCCACTGAGCAGGATTTCCTGTCAGGTTTGAACAGTTAGGCTACACATCTCTGACAGCCAAGACACATCAGGACCATCACAAGACCAAGGTTCCTCCGCCCTTATTGTTTTTTTTCCTCCCTTTCCTTGTGCTTAGGAAGAGCGGAGATCTTCATTGCATGGGTCTGTTTTGCGGCTAACCTTCTCAGGATTTCTCAGTACTAATTTTGATAATAGTAGGGTCCAAAATCTGTTCATGTTTGTCATACAACTGGGTCTTTATGTGTGTGTGTTTGCCATTGTTTGGATGGATTTCTCAGTGGTCATCGCAATGATAAGGGTTATTTCCATGACATGAGTGTGTATTACTTATCTGGATGATCGCATTATTTCAATTACTATTATAGTCTGTTTCTTTGCCACGATCCACCACAGCTACGTCACAATACACAATTACACAGTTTGGTCGTGTATTAGAACAGCGTTGCGGTGGAGTATGGAAAGGTTCCATCGCCCAAACGTGGCGAGGCTGTGGAGGCAGGCACAGGCAGGGACACCCGAGGGACCCTCGGCCGTGAGTAATGGCCCCGGCCTGGTGGCCGCTGGGAGATGGAGTCGAACGGATCGATACGTTATAATGTTAACAACGATCCTCCCTCATTGTGCTCCCAGAGACAAATCTATTAAAGACCTGTCTCGTCCTGGCCGTCTCAAGGCCTTCTGCTGTGGACAGGGAGAGAGAGAGAGTGGGAGTGGGAGTGGGAGTGAGAGAGAGAGAGAGAGAGAGAGAGAGAGGGAGTGGGTGAGGGAGATGGAGAGAGAGCGAGAGAGAGAGAGAGAGAGAGAGAGAGAGAGAGAGAGAGAGAGAGAGAGAGAGAGAGAGAGAGAGAGAGAGAAAAAAGAACGGTGAAGAGAAAGTCTACCAAATAGTGATACCTTTTTCTGAGCATTGGTTTCAGATAAACGCTGCCTACGCTGAGAACGATTGTGAATTGTAGATGTTTCATGTTATGAAAAGGACAAATATAATGAAAGGCCAGCTGGAACGTCAAAAAGTCCAGCCTGAACAGTGAAGTTTGTCCCTATATGTCATGACGTTCGACGTACATGTGTCCGTTGTCACCGTCTGTGTAAATCCTTGAACTCTCCCTGTCCTGCAAAAAAGGGGTGAGACCGAAAATGGCCGACGCCGGGTCTTATGTGGCACATGTGGAATTTGCGTTACAAAATCCCCCATCGCCCATACCCTGACAAGGATGAATGAGGGAGATATGGTTGGTTGATGGTGGCCAGAGATGGCGGTGGGGGGGGGGGGGGGGGGGGGGGCGGCGGGTGAGTGTAGGCCTCAGCTGCCCTCCAACCTTCAACCCCTTCAACCCCCACAGGGGCGCACACACAAATGCAAACAGTTTGTGCCAATGAAAAACTGAAGGTATTTTTTTCCCCCCCACAGAAAAACCGTGTTGACATCACAGGGTCGTGTTCACGGTGCGTGATGTCAACGAACACGGCTCGGCTATTCTACACCGTCCCCGTTGACACTGTAAGCTCGGCCACACACACACACACACATCACACACACATATACGGGATACAAATAGGCTTGGACTTTACCCTTTCCCCCCAACACAGGCCCTCAGACCCCCTGCAACTCGCCAACTGTACATTCTGATGTTTTACGATCTTGACCCCGCATGTGCAAGTGCCAAAGGGCCCCATGAAGGGATCAGCTTAAGTGAAAGGGTCCACCCCCACACCCCCTCCCTTTTCATACCCACCCTCCCTATCCTGCCTTCCTCTGCACCCCCCAACTTCGCAACCGCCCCCCCAACCGGCCACCCCCCCCCCCCCCCCCCCCACCGGCCCCCCCAGACCGTGAAAAAGTATCGGGTTCCCCCCCTCCAGATGTGCGACGAGCCAGGCTAGGCTCTGGTGTGTGTGTTTGTGTGTGTTTGTTTGTGTGTGTGTGTGTGTAGTGCACACTCCAGCACCAGTGGTCGTACACACCCAAGAATGTCACACCCCCTGGCACTTGACGCCATCGGCCTGTCACCCAAGACAAATGGACCCCGGTGCCTGTCACGGTGCGGTGTGGCACGGCTCCTCGGGCCTCCACGACGGCTCCTCGCCGACCCGCCTTGACCGTCCTCGTCCACCGCCTCGCCTACCGCGTCCCCCCAGCAGGCATGAGGCCCACACCGGACCCCCCCAGAGTCTTGGCCACTGACATCTGACAAGCCCACCTCGAGGTCTCTATTAACGATTTTATTTTAAGCCGGGCAGGCTCTGACTCATGATGCGCAAAACATTTTTACACACCCACACACACACACACACATATAGCCCCTGCAGATGGACACCCCCCCCCCCCCCCCCTATCCCCACGGTGTCCATTCCCAAACGGTCACCGGTCGTATTGGGATTCAGTTCAAACAGCTCGCGATGTGACACCTTGGGGACAGGGAGGGAAAGGAAGGGGGGACGGGGGGGTAAACGTTAACACTTCTGATCCATGATCTGTTTATACTGCAATTAATACGACCGTACGTCTTATCGGATTCTCCGGTTCAGGTTTTAACGAAGCCGAATGCGGCAGGATATTGTATTTCGGCTTCGAGGTAATCGTCTTAAATCAAGAAGAATGTTTCTCTCCCCCGCTTGGGATCGAGCCCAGGTTCGACTGTAGCGAGCCACTCCGTCCAAGACGAATATTCCTCCTCGCTTTGAAGAACCTCCAACTCAGACACCTTCTCCCCTGAGGGCTTGAATATTTTATACGTAGGCATCTCGTGTTACAACTCAAGATGGAAGCTGTAGGACTTGTCATTACTTAGGACGTGCCAAGCCCTGCCCGGCCACAGATTGGTTTCACACGTCGACGGGTGTTAATTTATGTTAACCGCTCAGAACTGCGGTCAAATTCCAATCAATAAAGTATCCCCAGAGAATGGGGAGATTGACCCGTCCCTAGAAATCAATTTCCTCCTCCTTAACAATGAAAGGCTATACTCAGTGTCCCTAAGCACCAGACATGCCTAATATCTACACTTCGGTGAATTAAAAATGTGTTCTATTTGGAGGGCTGACTGAAAAAAATGGCATTGGGACTATTTCATATTTGTTTAGATTTAAGTAGTGGAGGGGAGCGGGGACTCTGTGTGAAGGATGTGCAATGCTTTTGCCTCATCACATTTTCCATGAAACAAATCATTCCAAAAGCTGAGAAAATGCATTCCAACCCCACAGCAACAAGCCCCGTTACCCCGCGCCAGGCAGTCGAGACACGCCACAAGTCTCCCCATTCCACCCACCCGCCCTCCTCCTCCGGCTCGCGCAGACTCACGCTTGCTCGCAGACCCACACACACATAGACAGCAAGAGCTCCCAATCTGGATCCACAAACATGCACTCGTGCACGCACACAGACAGACAAACAGTGTCTCTCTAATCCACACACACACACACACACAAATACACACTTGGGGGATAGGCTTTCTCCCTGGGTGAATCTGCTGAGCCATACACACATATATCAACATATGCTATCTTGGTGTCACTGGAAGCGCCTTCAGAACCTTTCGGAATTTGTTTTCGAAGGGACACGGCGTGCCAAGAAAACGCTGAAAAATTAGTCTGGGTAGGACCCTAACTAGACAGTTACGTCTGTCCAACGCACTGTTGCTTTTCCTACACAGAGGAAAATAGCTTTGCTCTTGATGGCTCAGAGACATAACACACGCAGGTCCCCGAACAGGCGCGTAACACCTTTTCTTAATCGACTGCTAATGAACTCATTTGTTTTATTGGGACTCTTCAGTGACTTGGAGGTTGAGGCTGAGGGGGGTGGGGGTGGGGGGGGCTAGGTCGAGGAGTTTGTGGGTAGGTGAGTACAGAACTAGGAATAGCACTCCCAAATGAAACGTTATCTGGTCACGGACCACACACACACTCACACGAGGGTGCGCTGAGCCATGTGCACACACGAATACACGCGCACACGCTGAGTTCTGCATATGCAAACACGTTTTTTTTGAACACCCCAAGTAAACAAGACCACATGTGCACAGGCAGATATCGTTACACACGTATCGAAATTAAATGAACCCGCATACCTAAGCTCCCCACCCCAAACCCCCCGCAAGTAGACCCCCCTCTGTAAACATCAGACGGCCCCTCTCCACAAAGAGCTCTGCGCGGTTCGGAGCTTCCAGCGTTTAACCCTCCCACAACAGCCATTCATTAAGCACTCCTATGTTTATGTCGAGACGGTATTCATTAGCCGTGGTAAATTGCATTTTAATCCATAAAGCCCCTTTTTCATTCGTGAAACAGTTTGACTGCTCTGGAAGATTTGCATTGAATTACTGTCGAGGGAGAATCGGGCCAACACCAGTGAGCGAAGATGAAACATGCCCCCCCCCCCGCCTATTTCTTTGTTGTTGTTTTTTGGTTTGTTCTCTTGACAGGCCGGTGGAAATGAGCAACGATATAAACAATATCAACAAGGTCTTGGAGCTAGCGAGAGCCTCAGCTGGATTGATTCCATCCAACTTTCCCCGCGCGAAACTTTTTTTTTTGACAGCCCGGCTCGAGCGAAGGATTCCCTGCTGAATTGGAGCTAGCCTCCCAACATTAAGACGGCATTATCTATGCGCATATCTTCCAGCAACGCCCCAAAACGCAGTCGACTCCCGCGGTTTTTGTGATGCCTCATTTTAAGGGGGAACTCGCCCGCTTTGTGTTCCTTCACAAACAGTAAATATCTCTCCCGTGCGCTCGAAGTAGTCATCTGTCTATGCCCGAACCACCCACTCAAAGTTGCTACCCTCTCCTGAATGGGTTCCACTCCAGCAAACAAGCCTCTGATCTCTCTAGTGTTTCAACAGCTTAATTGCCCCTTCATTTGTGGGACCAGTAGACCCTGATGCTACCGGCTATAGGAAGGTAAGGCTCCGATTGGTGGAAACAGTAGCCCCCTATGAGCTGTGGTCTGTCTGCTTCGCTGGCCCTCTCAGTGAGTCGGTGCCCCCCTGAGGCCTACTCAGGCAGCAGAGCCTGGGGGCCCAGTGGAAGCATCTCCCAGCAGAGGCACACTCATTCTGGCCGTGGGGCAAGGTTCGCAGGCCCCTTAATTAGCAGTTGTGGGTTGGGTGGTTCAAGCGTAGAGGGGATCTGGAGACCCAATGCGTCCTCTTAACGATGGGGCATTATTTCTACAGGGAGAACTGAGGAGCCAAACGTTGAACTCTCTTCGAAACTCAAGACCCCGTCTGAGAAACACATGCTGAAAAATTCCCTCTGGAGTACAGTCTCTACAGATACCATACACACAGTCACACATGCCTTAGGGAACTGGACAGATAGTGGTGGAGCGCAAAGGGGTCTTGGTTTTTGCAGTCATTCATTTCACTGGGTAAACAATGGAGGCATTGTCGCCCCACATCTGTTTGCACACCGACAGCAAATCTGCGTGAAATGAGAGAAATGTTTGCATTTAGTTATGCTGTTCATCTTGTTTACACATTTCTTGAAGCTACAACCGTGACTCGACAGCGCACAGTTCACCACATTTAGACAATCGAGAGTTCAACAAATCAGATCGGTGTACAGATGATTGAGGCCCCTAATGACACACCAGGCTACAGTACGTTTGCAGATTCGGTCTCTCTGAACTTTGCCTGACTGGAAAGAAGTCACTGTTCATTATGCTCATCTTCTTAAAGGCATTGGCCCTATGACATTCTGAATAATGTTACGAGTTTCTTCTTTCTTTTCACAAGGCAGGCTTATCATTTTTGCTAGGAACCCAGGGATTTTCAGCTTTGAAAGAGAGGGAGCATTTGTCTGGCGAGATTTGAAGTACATTTGATCTTACCAGAGCTTTGACAGATTGAGCTGTGACAGTTTTCCTCTCCAGTAGATGTCAAATACCTTTTGGTTTGACATTATCAAAGTACTGTGCTGCGCTTCTGTAGGCAAAAACTTTCATTACAACTGTCAATGCCTAAATGAACGCTTTCAGTAGCTGGATTAGAATGTTTGTTTTTTTTCAGCCGTTGTGCGTTGAATGCAACATATTTAATTACACAAAATTGTAAGAGCACAATTCTGATTAAAAGCTTGCGTGCATAAGCATCAGAGAAGTTGTTTCTCCACTGACAATGAGTTGAAAATATGCTGGCTGGTGGCTGCATTTATGGTAAAAAGCAAAAGAAGCAAGCGAAAACAAATCTCAGATTTGCAATGTCACGATGGAGGTCAAATGCCAAAGTGGCTGAGGATGCGTCGAGCCACTCTGGTTAAACAGAAGCATTGAGCAGCAATCCCAGCATGCACTGCTTTAATGAGCCCGTGAGAGTTCAGTGCCAGTGCATCCCCACAGATAGTGATTTCCCAGCGTCTTCATTTATACATATAGAAACAAAGCTATTTGGATGATTTCTCCACTCATCTTGCAGACATTTTGTTCAATGAAGCTTGTAACCATGCTGTCTGTTGAGACACTGCCCAAGAGCAGAAAACCATGTAACAGGCTGCTGACAGTCCCTGTTGAGCGATCATGCCATTACAGTGGAAAATAATATGGCTTCTGGTCCAAAACCTAAATAGAAACTGACAGGTAATGGGGGTATGGTCAAGAGGTATTCAAAGTCTGGAAACTATTTGGCATATTGTAGAGGAATACGCTGTGCATAAAATGGCAAATTGACTTTGAAACCCATCTCCATTTAAATGCATGACCCATGTATTGTTCTCAAGCTGGATAATGTATTTGTGTGACCCAGTAGTAGCACGTCAGTGGTCGAGTTTTGAACACTGGCAAATGAGTTAAGAGCAACGGTCAATAGGGGAGTTTCTTTTTGTCCCGATTGTTATTTTTATCCGATGCTATTTTCGAATGATTCCAAAGGGGCCATGGTGGAGAGCCTCATGATAAAGTAAGATGTGGAAAGTTGTCCACTTGCCACTTCATTCTACAGACTCAGTAAGCCTTTAGGGCCATAGTGAGCCAGAGAAAAGCCCACTAATAACTGTTTACGACCGTCCGAATCACCTTAATGAATGTTCGCGTCTGGCCGATGTCGAGGGATAGTCTGACGTCGGGAGAAATCTCCGGCAGCACCTGTTTATTTTGGAACGAGCGTTGGCGCTTCGCTGGCTGGGGGCCTGCTTCTCCAGTGTCTCAACCCAGGTGAGACAGGCCCAGTTCCCCTCAGCAACATGCGGACTGGAGCCAAAATCAACCGTCCTGCTCCTCCCTTACCCTCGGGCCCTTCCACCCTGGCCCTTTACCAGTCCAGGAATATCCAGCAGATAGGAGAGTCCCTGGGAGCCAGGAGATGACACTCAGCTGTGATTAGGGAAACAGAGTTTGGAAACGCACAACTGTGCCTGGCTTACTCCAATCTGGGTGGCGCCATCAGATGGAGAGGGATTTTATTTGACTTGGTTTCAAAGACGCGACGGGGTAAACAATACATTCTGCTGTGGCTTCACTGACATGGTGCACTGCCAGGCTGTTTTCGGTAACAGTGGTTAAACAGTCATTTGTCTATTTCTGTTGGAATATTCTTTGCCAAATGAGCCCTGTGTGATACAATGGCAACACGCCAATTCAAATGTTGTTCTCCCACCCGCTGGTGTCTAGCTTTTAAACCTAGGTCAGTGGTTAAGTTAAAGTTAGTTATTCTCTCAAACCTGACGTTTTTGTGTAAGAGTTTTCATATTCCCTGCTAGCACAGCGCTGATACTCTTGACCCGTCGAAAGCGCTCGTCTCTCTCTGTCACCGCGGAAAACGTCCAGCACCACGACGTCTCGTTTGCCGCCCGCCTCTGAACACGAGACGTCACAGCTGTCGACTCACTCTCCTCACTAAACGCTGTTTAATACCGCGCCATTAACTTTGATTGGGGTTACGTTTATTATTTCCCCAACACTTGTGTAGGAGTTGGATTCTCTCACTCCCCCCCCCCCCTCTCTCTCTCTCACTTTCTTTCTCTCTCTCTCTCTCTCTCTCTCTCCCTCCCTCCCTCCCTCTCTTTCTCTCTCTCCCTCCAGTAATAGCCCACCCTCAGTAGTGGGTGATTTAACGAAGCATCGACGCGCTGGTGTGCTCCACTCTCGTCCCACACTACTTCCTAACCACCCCTTGCCTCTCGGCTTATCTTATCACAGTGCCATGGCCCATTATCCAGATATGGAAAGGCAGGTGCTCGAACATAACTGGGCTGTAGAAGCACATTTTGTCCTCCTGCGTAGCTGAAGAGTGGCATTAGCAGCACAGGGAAGGAGGTGAGGAGTGAGGGAAGTAGGAACCACAGGTATGTCCAGCCAAAGGCAATTCAATGATCATTTTTTCTTCCGGGCCTTTCCTTCCCCCCTTCCCAATATCTTTTGCATAGCTGGCAGTTTGCTCCCAGACTCCCTTCTGCTCTTTTGCTCTAATGAATGAGGCAGGCTACATTTTGCAGTATTTGGGCTATGTTGTTACAGAAAGAGGGAGAAGAAGAAGGAGGTATATATACATACAGTATATATACAGAGAGAGAAGGGGGTGGGTGGATGGATGGTTGGATGGATAGAGGGATAGATAGATGCATAGATGCATAGATAGATAGATGTGCTGTTACACTACTGTACAATACAATAATGAGTGTACAAAGACTGTAACGCAATAAGATAGCTGAGTCACGGGAAGCACAAATCCACCTGGTATACCATCTACGATTTCAGTGTGGATTTAAAGATTGCATTGGCGACAGCAACTTCAAATTCTGTAAAGTCGGTTGGTTTCCCACATGGAGAGTTGCGGGATCTGTGCTATCTTTGTGACGATGGCCACATGGAAGAAGAGTGGGAACAATCTGAGTTGAGAAAAACAAGAAAAACGCAAGTGCGTCGGGTGACTTTCTCCGAAGAGCAACCGTCTGATACTCATTTGGTCTCTCATGTCTGTAACACTGGAAACAATTGGAGACCGGTTCTCTGGTCTCACTGGTGGCGGCAAGTTTTCCAGGCCAAAGCTGAGGCTTCTTCGTAAGCAGGATGCGGGAGATTACGGGCGGCATGTTTTTAATAAGACATGAAAAGGAAAAGAGCGCTCTCTGATTCGTCCGTCGTTTTTCTCTCCAACCGTTTCCTCTCGCGAGTGGACCGGCCAGCAGTTTCTATCTGGGGACGGCTAACCTCTCCGGCTGGAAATCTGGAAGGGGGCTGGAGCACCCACGCCCGCTTGCCACGTTCCTCTCCTCGACGAACCCAGCTGATCAGAGAGGAGAGAAGGGGGGGGAGGCGGGGGGGGGAATTAAATGCTTTCATTTCTTAGTTCACGTAATGGCTTGTGGTTGTCGTGTTGCAGTCTTCGTATGGCGTAGTACTTACTGAACCTACTGTATGCAGTATGATCTAAAAGCTTGTCTTTATTCAGCTTGTCTTCTTCTTCTTTAGTGGTGGATGAGATGATTTTGCATCGGTTCAGGACTTAGACAACCTGAAAAGGTGATAGAGAGCAAAAGCTTTTCATTAGCGTGATTAATCTTCATTCGGGCTGTCAAATTTGGGTTGTCAAGAAGTAATTTGTTTCAGGACTACATTCCTAAACTCCACTTTGAAACAGTTGGAACTTCCCAGTGATGATGCAACATTGTTATGTTTGCAGACAGCAGTCTCTTTATTCCTTTACAGTTGCACAATATGTTAGGCCCGTTCTCTGCCTTATAATAGGGTTTCTTTGTTTTCTATTTGATAATAAAAAGAACCCAGGGGAGGGAAGAAAGACCACACAAAACAAGACGGCTTGGTTCTTGTTCTGAGCTGGGAAAGAGATTGCAAACTAACATGAACAAATAGGTCTGCAGTAATTGAGTAGATCTGTATTGGCATAGACATCAGCAGTGGTGAACGGTATCATATTGTTTCGTGAGTGTGCCCTCACATGTGTACATGTGTGTGTGTATATGTGTGTGTATGTGTGAAGTGTTCATTTAAAATGTTAGTGGGAGGATTGAGAGTGAAGCCAGAAAAAGACATAGGAAGAAAAGGGGTAGTACCTTCCGGAAGAAAGGGAGAAGAAAGAGAGAGGAACGGAGGTAAGGAAATTGAGAGGCTGCCTAGCACTTTTCACTGCAAGCTGACAGGTCTCGATGCTTGACTAACAGGGCTGTTTTGACAGGTGTCAGATGGTCCATATTACCATTTCACCGCTTGGCCCTTGGGACCCTGCATCACAGTCCGCAACAGGACTGGCGAGGTTGCAGAAAAATAAAGAAAACTGGCATGGTAGAAAGTCAAAAACATTACCCCTCGCTTCCTCCCCAGTGCTCCCTCTCTGCATTTTCCCAGAGCAAGGGGCATCTGCTGTATGTTAGCTTGCTTTTTCAGCGGGGGAGGTGTGGTGTTTCTGTGTGGTGTGTGAGATGCTGTGAGAGACATCAACAAAGATTGTGTGAGTGTGTGTGTGTGTGTGAGTGCAACCATCCATTGTGACGTGACGTTGACTGGAGCCACCTTTCCTCATTGACCCTTGAAGATTTGGGGATGTCGTGGGACTAAAGTGAGGAGAAGGTGTTTTATCAGACGTACTGGCTGACGTCTTGCTCGATGCTTTGTTCGACGAAAAGACACACCAGACTTCTACCGTCTCGACTGTGGTGAGGAATGCAGGGATGCGAAAGACGACAGCACAGCAAGCCCTTAAGGGTTGAGTTCAATCACATACAAAGCTTTTAAGTCTGGTTCCATTCTTCTCAATGGGCTGTAAAAGTATTGATCCGCGTTCTGACGGCACATTCATCTATTTGCTAAGCATTAAGCGACAGCGAGGTTCTGAGAAGGCTCGATGCAAGGTCGCAGACGTCGGGCTTGATTATGTGATGACAATGATAATCTGCCGACGGCACAGCAGTGTTTTCACCAAGCATCCTCCCACGGTACAAGACGAGTACTCTGCCCCTCTCACTCCTCAAGTTATTCGGCGTGATGGTTTAGTTGAATATTATGCATTTTGATCTTGCTGTTGCTTAGTTGCTGTGTCTAGAAAAGAAAAATTGCTTTTGAAAGTGCTGGAAACCACAATAGCCCTCCGACTAACTCCCAATGCAACCTAAGTCTTATCAACAGTATATTTGAATCGTCCTCATTAAACTTTGCAGTGCAAGAGGGGAACTGTGCGTTTATCGCTACGGACCAGTATCACATGGTTTTGAGGAATGTTTCATGGTCAATTCATTGAAAGAAGGAGTCCCATTTTGCCTTGTTCACAATGCTTTGAGGGTGAATTTGATGTTGGTTGTTGAATTGTAATTAAGGCCCAGTATGACCAAAGGAATGGTATGGTTTGGGACAGTTGGGGAAAAATGGCTGTTTAGGATTAGCGTTTAGTTTAAGATAAATTATTCAGACAATGTGTTAAGTGTGCCTATACGCACAGGATGAGGAAAATCTTTAGATTCTGTCTATGAAAAAGACTGGTTTGCACTTGCAAATGTGGACTTCAAAGATCTCTGATTGATTCCGAGGGTGTAAGAACATGTTTCCTTACATCACAAACAATCCAAAACACTGTTTAATGTTCATTTGTTCACAGTGACAGGTGTAGGAGGCTAAGCGACCACCTCCACTCTTTATCAACGCCAACTGTTCACATTTTCCGAGAACCGTGACCAACACTACACTGTGACCTTTGACACTCACACCACAAAGGGTCTGGACCACACATACACAACAAACATATGCATAATCCCATACAAATCGACACTTTTCTAGGATTTAGACGATGAAATTTGAGCTAACTGTAAAGTGGCTTACACAGTTACGCCGTCAGTGAAAACGTTTCCAGTTACCGTGTCACTGCATTGACCCCCACTCTCTTTAATTGTCTTTTCTCTCACTTTTTTCATCCATTTTCTCTCCCTGGTCTTCCTTTCCTCAATATGACCTCATTCTAATCTGGGTAAATAAGATTGAAAGGTTGAAGGTCAGACCGTATACCAATGAGCAGGAGAGGGGGAGGGGCTTAACATCTACTATAGGTCGGTTGACTCCTGCGACTCACAGTATGCACATTACAATGGAACATTGTTCCCAGAGTCAAGTTTTGGGGTACTATTGATGGCCATGAGGCAGCAAGGCTTGTGGCTTGTCTGTGTTTGCTACAAGGACACAATATATATCACCCCATAAGTTGAGAGGGCCTGAAACAAGTCAGAAAGGACAATATAAAGCTTGCTGAACTTTGTCTGTCCCCATGCCCCTCCCCGTTTTCAATCTGATACAAGTGCTCTTTTACAAAAGGTCTGATTCAGTCTCCCTGGAGTACGTTAAAACAGGAGGGCTTTTTTGGAGTTTTACGAGGTGTCCTGTTTTTTTAGCATACCACAAGTGATTTAGGTGATATGCTTGAAATAAAGGTTTGGAGGGGCAGAAAAGGCAACTTGAGCTTCAGCGTACCTTTACTTAAATGAAAATAAAAATACACTAAAAGAAATGAATAGCCGACTATGTACACACCCTGGATGTTGTGTTATACAGCTACAGGGAATATCGGTATTGTGTCTTATTTTTGTTTCTCAAAGAAAAGAAAACGGTCTTGAAGTACACCTAGACATTACGCATACACGATTTTCCAATTACTTTCAGTTTTGGTGAGAAGTTAAAGTTCCAAACCAAAGACCTCATCTCCTGCAATGTGGAAAACGGATAAGGCCTGTGTTCGAAGTAGCAAAGAGGGTGAAAATGTATGGGCGGCTCGTTGCGCCTGCTCTCTGAGCATTCTAGCGGTCTTGTAGCACCTTACCCTTCCAAGCTAAATACTCTGGTTCAGTTTCCTGAGTGCTGGGATTCGTCTGTGGTTCAATCATAGCCGAGAAAAACACACACAGAGACACTACTATTTATCCTAGCTCAAATGGTGTTTTCTCCTTGCTGTCTCAGTTCATTTCTGCTGTCGGAGAATGACAGATTCATACCACTGTACCAGATTCCTTTTCAACCTCGCTAAATCAGAGACTGTGTAATAGATTTTACTCACGACCTGTCAGGTGTAATTTACAGATTATACAATTATATATTCGGACCATCCAACAACAAAATGGGCATTTATTGTAGTACAAGGGTTTTCAGACAGTACTGTATGGGTAACATCACAAGTCTGGAAAACATGATTTGTTCCCCCTCCCCTCCCCCATCATCGTGCAGTCTACAGCGGCGGCCATTTTACATACTCTGTGCATGTTTTATGTCGTTGTATTTTGCAAATGTGAACTGTAGTGAAGTGATTTGTCGCTTGGGGTACACGCAAGCAGCTGTAGGAATGAAATAGGTTCCCTGGCACTCCTCCACTATGTTTTTACGGGATCTTTTGTCATTCTAAGTATACGGTTTACAGTGTTTAATGAAGCTCTGCATTTTTACTGATTCTTCATTTCCCCTCACCGCCTAATGAGAAGGGCTGAAAGGCAGGCTTTGCCGAGAGGAAGTGATAAAAGAGGTTTGTGGCTGCGTTACATGTGTCGTAAAAGAGAGCGAAAAATTATGGAGAGTGTGGCAGGGCAGTGTGTGTGTGGCACTGTCCAAACATGGCAACAAATGGTAACGTGTGCGACGGCTATTGAAACGCTCGGCGAGGTTGGTGAGCTCCGTGCGGAAGGGAAGGGGTGTGACAAACGTCCTAATGTGACTTTCAGGCGGCACACCCTGGTGGCCCAGCAGTTAAGCTGCTGGCTAAGGCCTCCTCTCTCTCTCTCTCTCTCTCTCTCTCTCTCTCTCTCTCTCTCTCTCTCTCTCTCTCTCTCTCTCTCTCTCTCTCTCTCTCTCTCTCTCCCAAAGCGAAAACATACAAAAAACTTTCATGATGAACTGGTTGCTGTGGGGAGGCATATTTAGACAGAAACTGTCAAACTGCAATTCACTGCTCTGGACTTCAGTATTGATTTGCTATAACAACGTTGTCCCAATCCAGATGGAGCTGTGTCTTTGGGATATTGACTAACATCAGGTTCTCTCTGAAACCAGAGGAAGGGAATCCAAAAGCACACCCGGTGATAATGAGGACTGGCTCGTTGTTTACTATGACTTCATCGGGTCCTGTCATCATGTGGTCACATGCAGGCTGCCCCCAGATGCCTGTCTAGAAACTCCACTACAGTACGCACACTCATGTTTTCCCCCCCTAGCAACACACCAAATGTTTAAATGAAGATTAGAGGGAAATACTTGAAAAATGTGCTGTTTAGGACAAAAGATTTACTGAAGGCCTTTAAAGTGGAGGCTGTTAATTTCTTGTGTGGACTTGAAACACAAATATTATATTTCAAGCAAAATACACACCAATAATGGATTACATATCACAATAAATACACTTAATGGTGTAGCAGCACCACAGTTTACGTGTATTTATACTTGTATTAATGGCTAATTAATGAAGGCAGAGCATATATTGTTAGCCAGTCTTACAATGGTAACAAGGCCATTATGTGTGATTGTGTGTAATTTTTGTGATCAAAGAAATGTACTGAGATGCAGCGCGGAAGGTTTTAACACAGATTGTGATGTGTGTGTGTGTGTGCGTGTGTGTGTGTTTGTGTGCGTGTGTGGCCATCTGTTTGCACACATGCAACACATGCAGTACATTTAGACATGGCATCAGAGCCCCCTCCATACTGAAAGGACATTGACTTTCCCCACCCTGAAGAATCCTTCCATGCTCATTTGGTTTTCACCCTCTGATCTAAGAGAGATCCCAACGTTACTCCTTTGTCTGCACCACGGCATTTGTTATGGTTTGCAGCTGTCTCTGCGGAGAACTTGACCTACCTAACCCCCCCACACACACACTCCCCCCCCCCCCCATGTCAGTGCCACTGGTGGTACGGCCCTTTCTTCTTGCCTAATGTAAGCTAATAGTCGGGCCTGACCCACACCAGAGCCATTTGGGGAGCATGCTCCTCAATAATGTAACTAAATCTCCCCTGTTGACCCTGTCTCCTTCCATAAAGTGGTGTATTCTTACTAATGGAAGTGAAACTCCCTTACTCCCTTACCAGAGCTCCCACAGATCAAGGTTAAATATACTGCTTACCTTTTGTGGTCATTGTCAGATGTTTTTGATGCTGGCATTCTCTTCGTGCGTTGGTCCTTTCCTGGTTTGAAATAAAGTCACAAAGTGAATCTTAAACACAAAGTCAGGTCTCAGAAATTCACAGTGGGTGATGGAATGACGATAAAATGTGGAACATTAAATGTGATCAAAGTTGACTAAGCATGAGGATAAGCATTTGATGGAAGGGTTATGAGGTTAGGCACAAGCTTTTGGCTATAGTTATCCAACGACGCAGCAGAAAAGCTCAAAAGAGGTGTGTGTCCATGTTCACCAAATCGAACCGTTTTGAGCTCAGAAAGAATGTTATTTCTAGGTCGGTCTTCTCCGGTTTCCCCTAACGGCAAACCTCCACGGTCTGCTATTATCGTCATCTACGGATCCATTAATTGACCTGTTTGTCAGTTGGAGCCCCGGGTGTAAGCGAACGTCATTCTCAAGCTGTGTTGTAGTTGGACCCGACTCAAAAGAGGCTCGCACATCCCTAAAAACATGATATATCACCCGCCGCTGCATGCTTGTTTCTCTTCCGAGAGACATCTCTGATTTGTTCTTACGGTAATCATGTCTGCCTCTCTTGACCGAATCGCATGCTCATTATTTCACAAGGGTGAGAATGACCTTCCAGCTCTTCCCGTACGTCGGATACCACAGAATGAGGCAGGGAAGTATCAACGAGACGTTTCCTTGCTTTGTTACAGTGTGTTCTGATAAAGCATTGGGTTCCATATGACACATGTACAGATAACAAAACCAGAATTTGCTAAACCACGGCATGCTTTAATGAGAATGACAGTGAAACTTGGAGGGAAAAGAATGACATCACAAATCATTTTATAGTATATCATCTTTAATAAGATGTGTTTTCCAAAACTTGCATTCCACAAAGTGCGTGATAACTCCTTTCCCACGCATGCAAGGAACTGTTTGTGTCATTTATGGTAAAGTGTGTGATAGTCATTTACACATTGGACTCTTTCAAAAGACAAGGGTCTGACTTTTTAGTTTTCATCTCCTCGGCTTTCAACCAAGCGACAGTGAACCATCAAAGTGACCAAAGGAATCTTTGCAGCACGAGCAAAAGGCATCAACAGTCATGGTTCCCATGGCGTGTGTGTGTTGTTCCTGTTTTCGCATGTGTATTTCAACATGTTCCCCATCTGTGATACTGAGCACTGCACCGTATGTGAGAACTAAAAAAGCACAGTCATTAGTTCATAACAATCTTCAGAACCGCCTTAAGGAAATCTCAAGCAGAGGTCAAATTTGTTCACACCTCCAGGTCCAGCCCAGACCCCTGGAGCTCTGGTCTGGTCTGTGGGGCAGGAGAACTGACCCCCAGTGTGTTTATTTGGTAACTGCTGGGCCATGACTGTGTTCCCCTGTTGCCTCTCTCATGTCACCTTGGGTATTAATGCTAGCTAATCGTCCTAATGTTTTCAAGTGCCATTCTCACAGCGCCTTGCTTCAAAGAGCGGCAGTTGGAGATGGTGGTGGTGGTCAGAAGGCCCAGTAGGCGGGCCTGGGTGTGCTTCTGTTCCTAGAGGAAGAGTTCTTTTTTTTTGCGGCACACACCTGGAAATGTATGGATTGCTTTGGAGCGCCCACGCTCTCCCAGCTGAAAGTGATAAATCAAATGCAGTGATAACAACCTTCTTCCACCCAGATCCTTTTTTAATCACTTCCACCTAGCCCAATACTCTCAGGAAGGTCTCTCTGGGTGCCTTCAGCTTTCTGACACATTAGCAAGGCCCCAGAGCAACAGCGAGGAGAAGAGAGGGAAGAGACATATGCATTCATACAGGAGAGAGAGAGAGAGAGAGAGAGAGAGAGAGAGAGAGAGAGAGAGAGAGAGAGAGAAGAAGAGAGAGAGAGAAAGTCAGAACATATTTAAAGGAGTGGTTAGGAAGAGTGCTGTAAAGTTTGGCCCCATCGCCACAGGAAGTCCTTACCTCCTTCTTAAAGTCTCACCCACCAACTCCCTCTCTCATATATTCACACACATACGCACACAATGTATCGCACGAGCCACACAAACATATTTCACCATTACATAACACGCCTACACACTGTCATAATAACAATTTACCGTCAGTTTCCTATCTTTCACTCCCTCTCTGTCTTTCCCTCTCTCGCGCTTTCTCTCTCTCTCTGTCTGTCCATCTCTCTCACACACGCACACAAACAAAAATGCGCACATTCGCAGACTTCTCACCAGCTCAAACAGGCCACCCTGCTCCTGCTGGCTTAGTGCTGTGGTCCTGGAGTATTATGATTTGTTGTGGTGGTGTGGAGTTTATAGGCCAGCTCTGACATATCCTTGGGTCTTCTGACTCCTTGCATGATTTGTTGTGGTGATGGCCGCAGCATACATTTAACTTCCTTTGACATATCCCCCGGCCCCTCTCACTTTTTATTCGTTTCATTTTCTCAACTTTTATAAGCTCCACTCGCAAACACATTTTCCACGGTCGGTCTCGACTTGCTCAGAATTGTACGTCCGTTTAACCCACCAGCTGTAACTTCATTGTGATTTATTTGTACGCTGATGGATATTCCCAGCATATCATGGGGATATTACAATTCCAATGTTCTCCTGTCTATGGCCTTGTACCTTTGCGAAAGATTAAGTTCATACATGACCAGTGTCGACAGACTGAAACCACAACAGGATTTTCATAGACAGCGGCTGATAGAGGATACCTCAAGATGGCCGACAGACTGCCATTTTATTTTAATTTTTTCACCCCTTCTTTTCTATTCTCTCCCTCGAGGACTCAGGGCCAGTCTAGAGGGCTGCCTTAAATTTCGGGGCTTTATTAATAATAGTGGGTAGTCCTTGGTACAACCGCAACCATTAATCTCCATCTCAATGTCAAAACACTGACATCACTCTGACAATCTGGAAGCCACAGAAGGAGGATCACACACGCACACACACACACGGAATGCACACACACACACACAAAACAACACTCTAAGACAAAGGCTTTAAGAGACGTAAAATGCCTCTTTGTGACATTGTGGTTCACCAACAGACATACTACAGTATATGTATACATACGCTCACATAAATGACACATACATGCCCACAAGCCCAAAACAATCTCCATACAAGTAGGTCTGTGTATGAGTTCAGAGTCAATAGTAACAGCACAATGAAGACACAGGACATGCTCTACAGGGAAGAAAACGTTCACTCGATCCAGTTGGATTTGTGTTCAGGACCTCAATATTTCATGAATTCAAGACAAATCTTGGCGTACAATATCAGCAGTCAGTAAGACTCAATTTTACATGCAGGAGACCCAACTCTGGTTAAGAGAAAAATGTGGTTGTAGTAATACTTTTGGATTATAATCGCCACAGACTCAAAGCCATACTCTCCCAATCAGCTCAGGACATAGAACAAAAGGGGTAGATCTGGGTTTTGGGGATCGCTCAGTGGGAAGATTTGTCCTGTTGTGTTTGTGCCACTAGCCCAAGGAAAATAGAGGGATGGGAAGGAGGACAACATGGAGAGTGTGTGTGTGTTTGTGTGTGTGTGTGTGAGGGGGGTGTGCTGGTTCCAATCATCCCCTCTCATTTCTCTCCACTGGCTCTCGATGCACTTCCAAATTGATAGCATTCTCCCCACTTTTCCTTTCATTCCCGGCCGTGTTCGTTCAGAGAGGGGGGTGGGTGGGGGGCGGTAATGTGTTTTGCCCATGTACTTCAGAGTAGAACAGCCTTTAATTGCTCTCTGCTCAGTCAGAAGACATTAGAGCGAGGTCTCCCTGGTCTCGCTCATTTCAAAGGGATATCTGAAGTGATTTCGAGAGGGCACGACTGAGCACGGATGTTATCAGCCGTGACCCCTCTTCCGGTTCTGTGACAAACGGACTGTGCTGTCTCTGCCCGTGCCACCCTTGTGTGGTGTCCAGGTCTGTGGGAAACATGTCCCATGTTTACGAAAAGACAAAAATGATACGTGAATTTGTCGTCTCGTTTGGAGCACTCTGCCTTTGGCTCATTTTCTGTGAAGAACATGAAAAACAGTTGAGGACCCCACATTCTGGTCCACTGGGCAACAGGGTCATACAGTAGAAGTGTGTGTGTAAGTGACAACAATTCACAATTAAGATATGTTTGCTGTGGGTATTAACGATGTCTTCCTACTCTCTGGGTCTGCTGTTTCAACATAGCACCAACCTACCTGTCTCCCTGCCTGGCTACCTGTCTCCCTGCCTGGCTGCCTGTCTCCCTGCCTGGCTACCTGTCTCCCTGCCTGGCTACCTGTCTCCCTGCCTGGCTGCCTGTCTCCCTGCCTGGCTACCTGTCTCCCTGCCTGGCTGCCTGTCTCCCTGCCTGGCTGCCTGTCTCCCTGCCTGGCTACCTGTCTCACTGCCTGGCTACCTGTCTCCCTGCCTGGCTGCCTGTCTCCCTGCCTGGCTGCCTGTCTCCCTGCCTGGCTACCTGTCTCCCTGCCTGGCTACCTGTCTCCCTGCCTGGCTGCCTGTCTCCCTGCCTGGCTGCCTGGCTCCCTGCCTTGCTACCTGTCTCCCTGCCTGGCTGCCTGTCTCCCTGCCTGGCTGCCTGTCTCCCTGCCTGGCTACCTGTCTCCCTGCCCGGCTACCTGTCTCCCTGCCTGGCTGCCTGTCTGCCTGTCTCCCTGACCATCGGAATGTCTCCTATTTTCGTCTCACACTTTTCACCCTTTACCCTTAGTGGGTGAAGCTACGAAAATTGCTTGAGGGAACCTGCACAATGCTATTGCAGAACAAATTCAACACAGCATTCTGATACTGAACTGAACTGATGTCATACATGGGTATGCAGTAAACAGTGCCAAACTGATAATCCTTGTCATCAGATTGCGAGATTGTAATTGGCCAAGTTGAAGTGCAGTTCTTGGGATTTTCCCAGGGCCGTAATCAGAATACATATTGGGGGGGGGGGCTTCACCCCCAATATAAAAATTTGGTCAAAATGTCCCCCCCAATATATTGATATAAAAATATGAATAAAATATAAATGTGCTTCGCTACGACAGGCAACCACGCACACAAAATTATCATATATTATTTTAATCATATTCATATTATATTCTATATTTATGTATTATATATTTTTTTTTATATTCATCATAAAAACTGAATGTAAAAAGTTTTCAGGGGGGGAGGGGGACCCTCAGACTCCCCAGCAGATTTCGTCCCCCCCAATGTTGACTCCATGGCTACAACCTTGGATTCTACCAATGACTTCTGAATCTCGACGGCATTTCATCAGAGATGTGTGAAAACGAATAGAACACCGTACCAGTATAGAGGTATTAGGTTTGTACAGTTAAGCTCCTCGAAATCCTCAGAGCACTGGAGCAAAGAGTAGCAGCCCGAAATAATCCAGCAGCATATATCAAAGGTTAAAAGGAATCACTTCTTCAAGCAAATCTCTTGAAGGGTCATTCAGGTATTTCGCTTAGGATCTTTCAAGTATCAGTCTGATGAGATATTGATGATGTTTAAAGAAGTACAACCTAATCCCCCCCATTCATTACGCCATCCTGGAAACGCCCATGATTCTTCCGCAGCCAAAGGACAGGTTTTATGGTGTATGGCTGCGAGCCAAAGGGTTAAAAACCAATTTGGTTTCTTCTGTATCTGACTAGAGACATTATTGGAGCACGCCAGAGCAGAGGGAGAAGACTTGTTGGCTCAGAGCATCATGGAGACATATGGGTTAGGTTGTCTCTGGAGTGATAAGATCAAGGGCACATATCTCACCTCCTCCGGTTGGCTGAGTAACGGGCCATTAGGGAAATACTTCAGAGTAAGTCCTCTGGATTTGTCGGCTGTCTCAAGACCATACATTCACTTTGAAGACTTGGTTTGGCTTGGAAAGTATAATATGTTATGTTGCCATCCTAACTGTCTTGGAAGCCTGACAAACAAGTTACATTTCACGTTTAATCCAGGTGTATGAACTGTCCGAAGCGAATAGATTCATCGGTAAAGTCCTCGCATGATAGCCCCTTCACTGGGTCTTGCACACGGATGTCTGCCGGTCTGCCGTACGAGGAACCAGAGCTAAGAAGAGCGGGTGACATTCTCATCATTCCCCCATGCTTTTGTTTTTCTGTTCCTCCCCCGAAATTAGATCAGCAGTCCCCCCGCCAAACCCCAGTTTACCCAGATTAACCCCCCCCCACCTCACCCCCCCCACCTCCCCCCTAGCCAGCTCTCCTGAGCTTCAGATTAAATTACAGTTCTGAACTCTCTCAGCCCCGCTCTCTGTCTGTCCTATGCAGATGTGACATTTGCCAGAAAACGGCTCCTACAAGGCACATCAATTGGGTGGGGAGAGAAGGGCGGGGGGTGGAGGGGGGCGGGGGGGGCGGGTAGGGGGAGTGCCGGTTGGGGTATATGCCAACAGTTTAGGTGGACATACCCCAGAAATGAAATAAAACGCCTTCCCACCCTCCCCCAACTCCTCCAGAAAGAGAGAGAGAGAGAAACCGATCAGTGTTTTGGAGACAGACGCAAGACAAACATCTCAAGTGTCTGTCAGATCTCCGTGGACTTGTTTCTCCGTGGGGGGGGGGGGGGGGGGGTGGGCTCTCCAGGTTTTTCCTTATAATTTTTTTCCCCTTGGTCTTTTGTTTATGTTCTCGATGTCAATCGAAAGCGCACCATCGTCTGTCTGGGATAAACAAAGAGGTTTTTAAAGACGTCCCGCTGAGCCGTCAAGGCGCTGTCGAATGTTGTGACGGCTCCTCGACATCAGAGACGGAGTGTCACGGTAAAGCGAGCTCTTTCAGGGTGCCATAAACTCATCGGTGTATCGCAATGATTTCACAGATCTGCATTTATTTCTTTCCCGCTGATGTGTGACTTTCAAGAGTATTCAGAACATATCCTGAGTCAGGTTTTTGACTCGGAAAATGGCTCCAAATCGTCGGTTGTTTTTCATCACGTTTTGTTTTGGTCGTAGAAAGTCTTTTCTAGGATTCATGATGAACGGTATATTCTGTGAAGGATCTTGGCATCCATGTTGGATAGCGTTCAGGTGTAGTAATGGTACTGTGGGGAATGTGGAATTGGACTGAGTGGATGAACGCCCATCACGTAGAATCCATCTAGGAGATAAGTGGTGTGCTTAGCTCGCATGCTTCTGCCACTCTCCTGCTTTCTCTCCCTCGAATGATGAATTGGATGCGCAAAAGTTGGCCCAAAAAAACGGAGCACGCTGAATAAATCTTTTCGGTAGGCAGGAAGATTCTGCGTGTGCATTCTTGTCATTTCCATAAATGATATCGTCCTCCATGGATTCACACAATGGACCATTCCCACACAGGCACACACCCTTGTTGGCTTTATACTCGGTCTGTCTCTGTCTCTCCACTGTCTCGCTTTCTCCCTCCCTCTCACACACACTCTCCTTCTTTCTGTCTCTCCCTCTCGCTCTCTTGCTATCTCTCCCCCCCCTTTCTCTCCATATATATATATGGATCCATATACATGCTGATGACTGTGCACATTTACATAGACAATGAACGTCCAGGATGCATTTTGATCCACTCTAATGACATATATTTGACATATGTACACCCCGTTACACTTCTAACAAGCATCACGCGTCATTCAATAAACATTTCACTTGAATACCAATTTAATCTTCCAGGCGATGCTTATGATGATATACAATACAGTAATTTCAAAAGTTCAAATATAGATGGCTCCTAAACTGGGAAGTCATGGTAATGATACATTAATGAGATCCAGCGCTTGAAGCTAATGGGTTATATCATAACTACTCATCACTAAAATGTCATCAGCACTCACAGAATAACATTGTTCTCTAAAGCCCAAAATGTACACGTCCATCAACAATATACAGTAAGTGGCCCTGAATGTCTGAGGTCATTTCAGCTTGTACATTTTAGTCCTTGCATTCAAAGCCCTAGCTGTTCCCCAGCATGTCCTCTTCAATATTTCTGGTGTTGATTAAAGCTCAGGTACACACAATTACTAAGCAACCTCTTTTGGCAGAGGGGAAAGCTTATCCACAGCCAGCGGACTGTGTCCTCAGTGGTAACACCTATTAAAATAGCTTGGGCACTGGAGCCAAATCTGGACATGGACTCTTTGAAATATTGATGCTAATCCTGTATGCCATTTACAAACAAACCAAGCCTTAGCATTCAAACCACATGATTTATTGCAAAACCTTTTTTTTTTACCATGTATTTTATATGTTGATGGACTTAAATGAGGGCAGGGAAATTCCATGGCAAACGTCAGGCAGTAACTCTGAGCGGTGTTATGTACTAGGGTTGTGTTTAATGTCAAGGTTAGAGAGCTAGTTAGCGTTTTTAATAACATTTTGAGAAGTAGGGCATGATGGTCTCCTTTTCCACACCTGATTAAGTGGACTAACAGATACGTGGTAGGGTAGTTTCTGGTAAACAATCTGCCTCGACTGAAAATGAAACAAAACTGAGATGTAGTCACACACACAGGCACACACACAGTCACACCCAGAAACCTCTACTCACTCCTCACTCTCAATTACGGACACCCACCGCATTTTCAGTACCCCCCTTCCGCAGCTGTCCCCAGGGGCTCTGACCCCTGCTGCTGAGCTGGACCTTCTGACTGAGCAGGGGCAAAATCACTCCAACTTCTCTCCTCCACTTATTGACTAAATACCTCCTGCAGAGCTTCACTTCCTCTCACACGCAAACAAACAGACACACACACACACACACAAAACAACACCTGCAGAGCCCCGTTTCCATCCATCACACAAAGAAACACCCAAAAACAGCACACAAATACCACCTGCTGGGCTTCTGTTTCCCCACACTAAAACAAACGACACCCTTCTCTGCTTACATAAACGCATACGCACATGGCCCCTTGCAATTGAAACAATAAGTCGATAGTATCGAGGCTTGGAACTTTACGGAGCCACAGGTGGGCCAGGTTTTAGTCGTCTGATACCTCGCGGCAATAGCTCAACTTTGCTCCCCCCACGTCTCCTCTTTTGTGTTAGCTAAACATCTTCTGATCTGACCATGTCTCACTACTGTTTAAATCATCTCCCTGTGTTGGATATCGGGTTGGACCACACTGTTGATGTGGTATCGTGCGAGGGTGATCTTGCCAGGGTGAAAAAAACAACACGTTTATCTGATACACCTCTGAGCACGAGGCCTCGATGCCGCAGTGAGGTCGGAGGAGGTCACGTGAAGTTCAACAGAGCGGCTGGTTCTCATTGGGCGAGAGCACTTAAACGCTTGATTACCACTGTTGTGGGTTGGATCACTTTACTACTTGTACCTCGCTTTGGAACCGTTATTCAATAGGGCTCCACAACACTGCGCTTTCCTCTCGGAGAACGCTGGAAACGAGACCTACTTGGAAACTATATAAAAATGAGGGGGATTAGAGTTCACACTGTCTTGTACTGTATTTTATAACTGTATTGGTCTATGTAATGATTCGTCCAATTGCCTGTTAACATTGGTTGTTGGAGTGGGCTGATAATGCTAGCTCAAGGAGGCCATGCCAGGCCAAATATATATTTTTTTTTTCACATATTTTGAGTTTGCTCCTTCTCGGAAATTCCTCCTCTGCTTTCTCAAACAGGATTTATTGGGCAGCGGTCCTGTTCAAAGAAAGTGGGTCTCACTGTGTCTACATTCAGTGATGCAGTGGAGAAGTAATGACTCCTGTCGAGGGTGGAGCAGTTTTCCTTCCCTGATATGTAGTTTGTTATATCAGAAGCAAACTGTGTCGCCATTGACCTTCGACATCTCCTGCGGGCACAGGGGGATTGTGGGTAATAATGTCTCATAAATTTCAAACATTTGTATGCTGTGAAAAAGAAAATCTTTGTCGAAAAATGAAAAGAAACCTGCATGAAAAGAAATATGTTCACAGTACAATATGTAGCCTGTATTGACAGCCTGTTTTCCTTCTCTTTCACTATTCATACTGTCAGACAATGAGGATTTCTGTTATTTTAAATAGGTTGCAGTATGTGACGCCTGGAATGACATTGGAGTTATCTGTTGATGACAGTGGCGATTCAGCCAGCTGACTGTCATCTGTGTGCTTTGTGCTCTGCCTACAATCTTTACCCAATCCTCTCAAAATACAATAAGGAAAAAACCTGAATTAAAAACATTTTCCCACAGTAATAAAGAAAGGAAAGATAATTCACACGTTGGTGGATCTTAAACAAACAGGTATGAGTCACTTTTCCCCCAGCTTAATTTGAACACCATACAACAGCTAATTACACAGTAGTGGGATGTCTTAATTATTTTAAATTAACAAATATACATGAAAACAGTCAATTAATTTGATACTCCATAATGAACTAAAAATGAATTATAGAGAAAATAATTAGCAGCTGCTAAAAGTGTATTTAGAGTGTATTTAACTGAACGGACTAATTAGCCCTCTGAAACAAGATCTATAGTACTAATGAGAAATCCTATGCACGTCTTCAACCTTTTACTACTCTTCTCTGCCATTGTTTTTTGATGGTTTACTTTGAGACCCAAGAGGAGAAGAACTCCGACCGGTTCGAATCATTTGAACTGTTCAAAGCCTTCCTCAAACCATGTCCCTTCAAGCTGTCGATTCACAGCAATGTCTGTAGATAAACAGTATGGCCTCAACTTTGTAAAGTGACAGAGTAAGGCCTCTGTGGAATGGGTTACGGCTAATTACATGTGGGTCTCTCACTTCAGAGCCCTCGCTACAACTTGTGAAAAATTCCCCCCAAACCGCCCAACCGACAGCACACACCACGAGCCTTCAGACGAACAGGCCACAGGGATACACATATGTGCGCATGACACACACACGCACGTAACTTCATGTCTCTCTAATTGATAATCAAGGAAACTTCAAAGCCGTGGCTTTGTCACGGAGCCTCCCACTCTAAATGACACCATCTTAGTTAGTGACTGTGAGCAAGTAACATCAAATAGCTAAATACTCCCATTAAATCATCACAGCCCTGGCAGGCGAAACTATACTGAACAGCCTTGCTGGGAACTTCAGTAAATCAAATCATTTAATTCAGTGACATACCAGATTAAGTCACAAGTATCTAAGTCTCTCACTTAGATACATTTTGTGTTTCTCTTCTGAGGGGATTTTTTTTTTTGAACTCTTATTGTTCGAACGTTAATTATAAATATTTGAATTTGAGATTGCGACCATATATATTAAGGAGTTTTTTATGTAAATGATTATACTTGAGCTATTTTTAAATCCCCCAATAATGTCTTGGGTCATTTTGACCCGAACAGTAACAAAGGGTATCAAAAGTGAACACCACGCAAGGGTTAAAACTAGCCCCCCTGTCAGTGCTGTTTGCTTTGGCATAGCAACCACACCTATTTCGAACAAGATGGATTACACATCTGAGAATGGGTATCTTTGGTTCCCCCTATTGGCTCCTCCCATGAACTCTGAACCCATAGGCAAAGTTCAGCAGTGCGAGACGCTTTGAGAACTGCCCTTGTTCTTGTGCATACGTAGATCGTGCCGCTCAAAGCAAATAGGACATATATTGTCCTTATATGATCTTTCCACCAAACCCTCCAGACTCTTGTACCCCATATCATGGAGTATTAAACCCTTTCCTTCAAGCAGCTGCCAGCTTAGAATCCAGAGACTGCCATAGGAGTAGACGAAAGGCACCGGCATTAAAAAACAGCCAGCATCTGGAGTCCGGCACACAGGCACATGTGTCTTGGCTTCACCCCGGCTTAACCATCCATGCCTCGGGCCCTTAGTCCAATCCTGAATATGTTAGAGGCACAGGGGAGCACGAGGAGCATTGATAGAATCAACAGGAGGCCTAATTCCTTAACCCCGCTTTCCGTTGAGCCTTGTGATGTCTCTGTCTTTACAGAAAAAGGTCGAAAATGGCTATTCTCTCTGGAGAAAACGTGGCCTGCCAAAGAACGTGTTAACTTTGACTCCTCAGAGGATATTAGACGCAAGAAAGTGCTAGACTGTGCATCCGAGTCTGTGCTTCACATCATTCCCAGCGTTGTCTCACTCACATTTTGTAATCACGTTTTCCACTTAAAGACGGCTGTGCCAATTTCTTGAATTGCTCATTGCATTCATGAAATTAGCACAAACACAGAACGGCGTCCCATTTTACGGTCCTTTTATGACAGACTATGAGTGTAAAATCATGTGTGCAGACGAAACGGTACTTATGGTACAGTACTTTTGTATCTCTGCCGTTTGATTGGTTTGTTTTATTGGATTGTGGTCTCTAGTTTTTTTCCACAGCTGTGCTTTGGTGCAACATCAGCACTTACTCCTGTCTGCACTGTGTAGGGGATGCTTATTTACAATCCCTGTGACAACTTCTAAAGGGAAGAGGGGGATTGTTGTGAGAAGGAGGGAGGAAAAGAGCATGGGGAGGAATGGTCATAGAGGGAATATTGAACATGGGGAGGGAAAGAGCAAAGAAATGGAGGAACGGGAGCACAGATGGGGAGTAACTCGGTCCGGCATAAATTATATCGCACGGCAGCAAATCCACAGAAACCGAATTTTGCGAACTTTCGAAACAATCGCAAAAAATCGTGACGCCGTCGCACCTTACAGCATGACCATGTATTCGTTCGCAAGGCTAAAGTGCAACTTATACATTTGGTATGCATGCCTGAAAGACAGGTTAGGTTTTTGTCGAACCTGCATGCTTTCACCACAGCATGTCTTGCGGATGTTCGTTTTGGCGGCCACAAAACGTAATGAGTGAGAACCTGGATGGTGTTGGAAGTCGAAAGGCAGAAAAACAACAGGATCCCTTCATGGTCCCTCTCTCAAGGAGGGAGAGGGAGCAAAAAGGAGAGAGAACGTGAGTGACTGCTGGCGATTCCAAATGCCTCTCCAGATGTTCCCCCGGTGTGAGCTGTGCTCCTCAGAGATGACTCTACGTTAACCTGCTTTATTGTTACAGATGTGGCGCTATTGACTCAGCCCATACAGCTCTGATTTACACTCAGGCACAGAACAGGGTCCTACCTCCCAGGACCCCCAACCCCCCCCCCCCCCCCACCCAGAGGTAGCAGGAGGAGTAACGAGGGGCCAGGTATTTCATCCAGGTTATAAACCATGAGAATTGTGCGCTAGCACAGTCAGTCTTTTGTTTCCGGATCAAGGAAAGCTTGATCCAGGGCTGCAGGCAGAGGTGTCAGAGGGACACCTAACCACCTCCTTTACATGTATAGAACATTGAGCAACCACAGGGCTTTGAAGTGGGTGCAAGACAGCTCCGCAATGTGACAGAACACCAGATCGGGCCTCGGGGGGGGGGGGGGGGGGTAGGGATGGTATGGAGGAGGATCCACATTTCCGTGACATGAGGGACAGTGGCGTGACTCCTTGCCCCTCCCCCCACCCCCCCCCACCCCCCCACTCTGCAAGCTCAAGCCTTCCGCGTTTCCTGTTCCCTGTTGCTGTTTCCTTTCAGCTCACGGCGGCCCGTGGAAAAGTGCTGGCAGGAGACGAAAAAGACACTACTTTAATCAATACCACCGCAAGGCCTTGGCTTGGAGTGGAGAAAGCGAGACAGAGACAGAGATGAGCTTTCGCCTCGAAACATTGCGCCTTTCGAAGATGATGGCAGGGTGTAGTGTGTGTGTGTATGTGTGTGGGGGGGGGACAAAACCGGACAAATGTAGCTGCGGGACAGGAAACGGTGCAGGGCTGGGCTGGGCTGCCACCCCATCCAGAGAGGACAAGACAGAGGACTGAGTGCATCAACATGTTTTTGAGGCTGCATGTGTCACAGTCTGCATGACAACAAGATGACAAAAACAAGAGCAGCCAGATTAAGATATCTCCCAGGCTTGTCTTTTGCTGCCAGGTCATGCATGTTTGGTGAACAATGAATCCAGTATGCAGAGGTGGAGAGAGAGAGAGCGAGAGAGAGAGGAGAGAGAGAGAGAACTAGCGCGAGAGAAAGGAGTGCACTGTACATTTGTAAGACGTAAAGCAGTTGGCATGTGCCTTATTGTGTGGGTGAGTGATATCATTGCAGTCGATATTAATGTGTTTTGTTCATTTGGCAAGTGCCTCCACGCCATGCGTTTATGTCACCCTAGCTCTGTGTGATTCATCTTGGTCCGCCAGTCAACTAAGAGCTTTTAGAAGTCACTCACACTATCACACTGACATTAAAAGCCCCAAAAGCTGTTTGTGCCTTCACGACTCATTCATTCAAAACAGGTCTCTAACGTACCAATGCTCAAGATTTTTTGGGTTGTGTCATCACGGGCAAGAAAAAGGTGATGAATTGTTTAGTTAAAGTTTAAAAAGCCAGTAATATGTACTTGGAAGGAGGCTTCACAATTAAGCTTAATTTCCAGTGCAAAGGTGCACTATTACGTTGAAAAATATAAAATCGAACCATATTGTATGTGTATAACCCATTTTACAAGCACTGTCACTGAGGGCTTCACAAATGCCCATGGATAGGCACCGACTGTATAACCAACAAAAGACCCCAGGGAAGACAAGGAAAAACTCAAAATACAGAGATTAAAGCACACAAACAAACCAATTATTAGGAATGTCTCCTCATTATTTCCAAACTCTGGGACAACCTATTAACACATGTCCTTCTGGTAGTGTAGCTATTTTGTTACAGTCCTTTGGTCTGACCATGAAGTGAAGAGAGGAGCAGAGAGTATCAGTCTCATTATTTGCCCCAAAATAAGGCAAGAGGTAACAGAGAAGTCCTCTGGGACCTCCCCTCTGCTCATCTCTCTTTCTCTCTCCTTCTCTCTCTTCCCCTCATCCCTCCATCCGACCCCAGGGTACCTCCTAATCGTCCTCTGCGTGCTGATTGGACTATTCATTAGTTGACTCCCTACGGCCCCGCCTGACCTCCTATGGGTCACTGCCCGCTGATTAGTCTTCTTCTCCTCTTGTCCCTCGTTCCCTTGCTCCTCCGTTCCTCGTTTCCTTGGAAAGGATGACACCCGAGAAGTGCATCACGGTATCTGGTGGGGCAGCTGGGCTCGAAGTGTTCAAAGGTCACCGTTTTCGGAGCGCTTGGTGAAACGCCGTACTCTTCGGTACTGAACTGTACTGTGAAAGCCTTGGATCGAACGGGTTGGATGTGATTTTTTCCCATATTTGGTTGGTTTTACATGGATACAGCTGTTTTCTGCTTAATGTGCAGCCCCACAAAGAACCCTCACAGGATTTGTAGCATTACCTACCGCCTATGACACATCCTTGGATGTCAGCAAACCACCTATAACTCAGAGATTGAGAGGACTTTAACGATGTGGTCATGCCACGGAATGCCCCAGAACCCCTGCCAGTACAGTAGTCCAGGTTGAGTCGAAAACACGTACTGGAACGGCACAAGGGGTTTCGAGGACAGACGCGAAACACAGACGCACGTTTGGCATCTGACTTCCCCTGACCTTGCCCACATAAAGCCCAGAACCCCCTTCCCGTACCACCGTTCGCCTCGGCCCAGCACGCTCCAAAAGCTGGAACAGATTACTCTCCTGTGCGTCTGCCCCAGCCCTGATTGCTGCAACATCCAGATAGGCTTTCAAGTGGCCTCCTGTGTGTGCTGTGCCCCCTGGGATACGCCCCAACGCACCACACATGGGGACCATTACCCAAGCAGGCAAAGACCCTGGGTATCAGGCCCCTCCCGGGACTGCAGCCATGCCCCTCATCTTTGTCTCTGGACCTCCTGACTTGACTTCTGTAGCAGCCGTTTGTGAAGGGATGTGGCGATGATGAGTGCTCGCTTGGGTGGAAAAAAACACATGCACTATATCTGGAGACACACACTAGCATCTTTCCAAAAACATCTTTCCAAAAATCATTCGGAGACCGCACACCGAATGATATATTGATACACGCAGACAAACACTCGCCTCCTCCGCAAATGCCATTGAATCGCAATGCCGGGAAGCCGCCATAAAATGGACTTATGGATAGTATCAGAGAAGGCAAGTCATGCAAAGAGTGAAGCATAACAGTTTGGATTGTGAACTTTGCCGTGATGTTCTGCAGCGCTGCCGAATGCGTCAGCAAGAGGCATTTTGACACAAGTCCCATCTCTTTAGAGAGCTGTGAGGTAGGAGCGGGAAGGAAAATGGACTGAGGAGCCAAATAGATAATATGCTGTGCAGAGTTGTGCAGAAGTTTTGGTCTGTTGGTGTGTAAGTGATGGTAAGAGAGTGTGTGTGTGTGTGTGTGTGTGTGTGTGTGTGTGTGTGTGTGTGTGTGTGTGTGTGTGTGTGTGTGTGTGTGTGTGCGTGTGTAAGTGAGATAGTAAAAGTGTGTGGGTGGGTGTTTTTTTACAGAAAGGATCCGTGCGTACCGGCCCTATTTGGGTGTGTTTGGTATAAACAAGATGTCTCCCGTCCCTTTGGAGAGGAAGGAATTGTTCAAGGGTAGACAATCTTTCTCTCAATCCCTTGAAAGGAATGGAAAGGGTTCTTCTTTCCAGCCCAAGTTAGTGAGTGAGCAGATCCACTTCGTTCACAAGACCTTTGAAGATCTATAGAGCTGCAACCACAGTCCAATGGGAGGGATCAATGGGAAACAATCCAAGATGCTTGAGGGGACACGCTGCATGGGATCGGTTCAGTTCATCTGATGACCTATACAAGTTCCTGAAAGCCAAGACTCAAACCTCCTTCAGGAACACTAGACCATACAGATTACAGACAAAGCACAGAAAACCATGAAGGATGAATAAACTTTCAAGGCTTCTAAAAGAAAGCGTTGATGATATAGTCGTTGGAAGATGTGCCACCACATAAACATTCAAGGTAAAAGCAAGGTAGAGTCAGGAGAGAGAAAGTCCACACAAAACCTTTCTCAGCAACCAGTAAACTCTACAGTAGCCTATCAACCCACTGTGTGTTTTCCAGTCAAGGGTCTGCAGAAGTGTGTTCGAGAGTCTACGCTCTGTAGACACAGGACTCATGTCGAATTTAGAGACGCTAAACAAGCCTAATGGAATTAGCATTGTCATTAAGTCCACCCATGGAACCCTTTAATTAATTAAATATGTATTCACCCGCAAACAAAATGTCCCATTATGTTAAGTATTGCCCATTACAGTAATCCTTCCATTTTAGAAATTCCCCCCACACACATGCCCTCATAATGTAGTTTCCTTTGATTTGTTATTGTTATGAGCCACTAGCCTAATCTCGTCACAGATTGCTATTTTTCAACTGCCAATTTGCTTCTGTGGCAGATTTAGCACTGCATGAGGAAAAACTGAAAAAGGAAAGTAGAGTTAGCAGGGCATTAGAGGGGAACAAGGATAAAAAGGAAATCTAAAGTTATCTAGTGAAATTCACTTATTGAAATATATGAGCTGCCTAAACCACCAAACATCAATTTTTACTGCTTTAAATAAACTCAGACATGTATAGGAATGTGAAAACTACCCCCTAGATTCAAACTACCGTGGTGATAAACAGGGTTTTGATGCAACTGTACCTGATAACATATTTTGAACAAGAAGTCATTTCGTTCAGTAGTTTTCCCACTGTGGCAAACAAATGTGAATCAACCAAGTAATCAGTGTCACTATCAAGGTCTGCTGTTTCTCACCATGAAGGAAGGTTAGGCCATCTTAAATCACTGTTTCTTTCTCGGATCCTTACCTTCCTCTGCCTCAGTGCCGCTGACCTCACCTATCACAATCTGGCTGACAGTCATGGTAGTGCTAACCCTGTTAGCGGCCAGGACAGAAACGTCTTTTCCCTCATAGATAATAATCAGGGCGTGAGTGAACTTCAGTATGACACAAATATGAACAAAAGCCATGGTTCTGCCGTTGACCTCATGCTGGAGAATGTCAAGCTCGGACAGTTTCACGGGGCTGTCCTCGTCATAAAACTCTGTTATGTCTGGGCGAATTTCTTTGGCTATTTCTCAAAAATATTCTTTACCTCTTTACAACAGCCAGATACATTTTTTTGCTCAGACTGGACTGGAATTCTGTGAACCTCCCCGCTTCACTAAACAATTTTTCGCTTGTGTCATTGATATGTTCTGATGGAAATGTAAACAACACTCACCTCAGACTTCACATGTGAATTGAAAACAGCTGGTGAAACAGTCCACAGGGGGTCAACTGAAACCTTTTTTTTCTTTTACAATGTGTAAAGTCCATGTGAAGCATCACAGAGAACTGTTCAGCGGCAATCTGTATTGTGTCACTATTTATGACACCCAAGTTGCAAGAAGTAAAAAGAGGGATAGTGTTAAAAGAACAAATAAGTCAATGTCAAAATGTGTAAACACGTTTCCTTTCCATTGGGAATTACGTGTTCTTTGTTTATTTTAATTGGTGCTGTTTACAGTAAGTTTAAAAAATAAATACAATAATAATAATAATAGAAATCTCTGGAAGCGGTTTTGGCAGCATAAGATAGTTCAAAGAAGAATTAATATATGAAGTCGTAAATCTAAACAACAGGAGGGTTCCAGCAGTTCTTTATTTCTTTTAAGAGGGAAAACAAGTAATTCCGTTTAAATCACAGTACACAGTACCAGATTCATGTGAACCATCCAGCAGGATGACTCAAACATTACTAACACCCTCACTGCCGGCTTCCTGCTTAAGATTTCTGTTCATCGTCAAAAGGGTCATTTGATATACTGCAGCCTTGCAATAGCTGACATGTTATCAGCAGCTCTATAAATTCAACTCAAATCAACAAGTATAGCTTAGCTCTCTGATTCCTGGGAAACCCATCCCTTCGGTTGCAGCTCATAGTAAATGAGTCATTCTAATAAGCTACTGCCCTAACCTGAGAACGAATCATGGCCGTCACAAAGACCTGCGGCTTATGCGCATGCTTGACTGCTGTACTGCAGGAGGTGAGACTGTGACTTTGCATGAGCAGAACGGAAACACACAACAGAGAACACTAGTAAACAGCCAAAGAAATGATGGAAAACACTCCCCTAAAAGAGTAATTAATCTCATGGAAAAGCATTGCAATAAAACTACTGCCAGCTTTACCCTCGACAGAATTAAAAGGGGAAAAATTGCCATGATATTTCTCGAAAACAAACAGCACTCATGCCCTGGGCCTTTGAAATTAATCTTCTATGCACATTAGGCATCCACCGTAGAAACAGACTCGTCAGGATGAAAAAGAGGAAAGCCGTCCTCATTTCCTGGTCTGGCAAACAGACAGGAAGGAAAGACAACCTCACACTATGATCCTTGGGTGTTCTGGGGCTATTAGGACAAGCTGGATCAATTCATCACTAAATATATATTGCATTGGAATGTCTGGGTCCATTTCAGTATGAAACATGTATGATACACTTTTTATGGACCAACTCATCGATGTTCAACAAAAGGAACGCCATGTTAGTTGTATGACATGTGAATGGTGATCCTCAGGCGGTGATTTAATCCTCACACACACCCTCTGCTTCCCCATTGATGTTTACCTTTTCGCACTCCAGATAGGTTGATTTGTGCAGCTGAAATCAGAGGGTCAGTCGAGGGTCTTTAGGGTTTCCCAGTTCATGTCTGGTGTGTGAAAAACAGGTTTTTGAAATCAACTTAGAAGCGGACCGAGCAGTAGGTGTGAAAGTCGAAGCGGCCACAGAAATGCCTTCGACGACCTTTCCCCAGGAATTGTCAATCTGTCAATCAATAACAGTCCTTGCAGCACTAATGTTACAAACGTCCACGCGGGTCTTCTTTCTCGAAAAGGAAGTGATACCTGTAGGCTGGATTGCGTCATGTCTTGTGGTCAAAGCAGCACAGGGCAGCCCTATTCCATTCAACCACATGGACGTTTAGCCTGACATACACTGCTAGTCACTGAAATATATCTATCCTGTTCAAGAAAAAGCATTCATGGCAGTTACTTATTCACCTCCCCATGTAATGATTCAGCAGAAAAAGGCTGTTCTTGTGGCGCCGTCTACAAAAAGTGTTTTCTCACTAATGAGAAGGAAATATTTGGTGTGTGTTGGTTTCTTCTGGGGGTCTAAAATGACTTCATCTTCCTCCCAAATTGACCTAAGAATAACAGGAACATTTTTTGAGAGTATTTTCTCAGTCAAACCACGACCACAAGTAAAAAAAGAAAAAAAGGTTATCTGCATTATTCCCGGTTTGTGTTTGTGTCTTTAGTCATGTGTCATAAGTCATGCATTGACCATTTATCTACTATGTGTCATTGTGTGTGTGTGTGTGTGTGTGTGTGTGTGTGTGTGTGTGTGTGTGTGTGTGTGTGTGTGTGTGTGTGTGTGTGTGAGAGAGAGAGAGAGTTGTTTGAGTCTGTGTGCCACAGAGGACCTGTAGAAAAGGCACTTAGTTTCTGTAGAGTGTAGACGAATAATTGGCCCCTTGGGCCTTTAAGAGTGGCTGGTTGATGTAAGGTAAGGGTCAGGGCTGACCAATGCCAGCTCGGCCTAAGTTGCACCATTATTGATGATCTACTTAAAGAGAGCAAAAAGTCTTTTTTTTCTGAATTCTTTCCACTCGGTGACAACGTTTTCCTGCAATTACAACGTTAAGTACCTTAAGTCATCATGAATTAAATCCCTCAGACCACTTGAACTAATATTACAGTGTTTTAGAAGTCTGGTAATCCCCAAGAATAACAAAACATTTCTAAAACTCCAAACAAATGTTTGAGTTGCTACACAACCACTACTATGACTTCTATTTTAACTTTTGTTGCTCCTGAGGCGAAACATGTCCCAAAAATTTTGCAAAATGTCACGTCACATAAACGCCAGGTGCAGAATATTTGCACAACGTTATTACATCTCATTGGACCAAATAATGTTCCAAACGGCTGTGACTGGACATTAAGTTCTGCAGCAGATAAGTCAGGCTGGAAAGTCAACGTTCATGTTTTGTCACATCCACACAGAAATGGAATACAACTCGTTCCAGGTTTTGAAACATCAAAAACTCAAGGATTACATGGATGGTTGAACAGGGTAGGAAAGTCATTTGGATTGTTGACCTACTTGCAAGAAGAAGAAAAAAATTCTCCCACTGCCAAAAATTGTAAAACGTGTCCTGGTCATCCTCCATGTAGCATTCATAATCTAAATGTCCTGTGTAAGGCATTGCATCCTGGGTGGAGTATTTATATGTAAATGTACTTGCCCTGTTCTACATACGTAAGCAAAGAGTGCCATTGGATTTATTAATGTCAATTTTCTAAACCATAAATCCCTAACATCACTGTAAGTTAATGACTTTGCCAATTCAATACTGGAAAATAAGACTTCATCCAAAGCAGGTTCCCCAGAATATTTGATTTACGCTATCGATCTGCAGCACGATTAGCATTTTTAATTAACGAAGGAGACTAATTACCCAGGGAGAACGCTGAACGAGCAAGATGATTTCCATAGCGTGCCTCGCCTCAGTTAATTGCAAGGCTGATTTGACTCGCCTTGCCAGAGATAATACACTGTGGCACATTTGAAAAATTGACCTCAGACCTGCTCCCTATTTTAAGATCATACACGTCAAAGAGGCGAGTGAGAAAAATAAGTGACTCGGGTGTGTAGCTCTGTATATATGAATTTGTCACTGTGGTACAAACGAGGTGTCAAATATAGAACAGGTATAACCCAGGCGCGCATGCCAAACGAGAGGCTGTGTTTTTCCTGCTTAGGTAATGAGGGAGGGATTGTGGGGGTCTGGGAATGGCCTGGTACTTGTTCAGTGAAGTCTCTGCAAAGCCTGGTCTGGGAGTAGGTCCGCTGTGGGCATGTCCACGGCCTGAAGGCCCTCCATTAACAATTAATCTTCTCCCGGAGAGCAAGGGAACACCCGAGTCACAGCTGCCACCACAACACTCAACTTGCTCTCTCCGTCTTTGTTCCTGCATGTCTCCTTCCCTCTCTGTTTATATTGGCAAACAAGCCACACACCAATGGGCCTTGCTAATTAATTTTAAATAAAATACATTGGTTATGCATAATTTATTCTCTGAGCCCAAGGCTACCGGTGTCAGACAAATATACAAACTCCGTACTAAATTACAAACCACTTGAAATGAGAGGAAGAGTGTGGAGTCTTGGCTAGGGCTGAAAGCAAAAGTGGACCCTCACATTTTGTGGGCTTTGGCGCTCCAAGCCAAACAAACATGGTTGAGCTTCACTTGTAAAGGGATCATTAAAAGTCATGTGTGCCTGATCTTTACTCCCTGGACAGAGTGGTGTGGAGAGAAAGGTATGTGTGTGTATAGTACATTCAGAGACGTTGCACTTTAAGAGCCATGCATTTTCAGACGGAACACGACTTGATACGTCACAATGTGAAATGTTACCACAATTAGTGTTCATTTTATCAACATAATGACAAAACAGCTTACAAGAAAGCAATCCCTGTTGCAAAACTAAGTGATTCACATGACAAAAATTTGTGTTGGACTAATTAGTAAAAAAAAAAAAAAAAATGTAAATGTAAAATTAATGAAATAGATCAATTTCATCATCCATCATCTGAATAACACAATAGATCGCACACAAAGTAATGCTGTATCATACAGTAAACAGTACATTGTCGATCCACATTGAAATGCACACATTTGGTTCTCTCTCAAGCTGCCAGTATGTCCTTACAGTCGACTGTATGTGACGTACCCTTAACCAGACACAGAGGAGCCAAATGTAGTTTGGTTGTAAATTGTGTTGCGCGTCGCCCACAGACTTATAAAGCTGTCACTGGCTGTTCTCTAGGCTGTAGTCGTGTAAACCCCAGGCGACCATCGGAGATTGCGTCGGAGCTGGACCTGTTGAACCCCGGTGCTTCGGAACACAGCTTGGGGTGGTTTGGCCGGGTCTTGAGCCGGGGCTTAGAGAAAAACCCGGGAACATAAGGAACTTCCGTTTTTTTTCCCCCGGTCCTTTTCTCCGTCGGCGATTGGCGTCCGAGTTTGGAGTCGCTCCGAAAGGCCCGGGATTTACGGCCTAGCAAAGCCCGAGCAGGAAAGCGACCGTTTCAGTGAGGAATAAAAACACTTTTCAGATGGTTATTGTATGGTTACCAAGAAAAACACAGCACAACCTCCCCAGACTCACAGCCCAGACTGACTGTATGAATATCTGCTGTGTACACATTCGTGTAAATACTACCTGCAGTACACGTTTGCTATTTTTGCTGATCAAATTTATTGCAGTTTGTATGGGCTTGCTGTTTAAAAAGAAGCAGATGATTTATCAAGGACGCAGAATTAATTGGGATACATTTAGCCCATTTAGGCATTTCTAACACACAGTAAAAATACATGACGTTGTTAGTGTCAACTGTATTCTGCAATATGTTTATCCGAACACATCGTTCTTTAGTAGAATAGTCCCCCATTGAGAGTTGTGCTTGGCAGATAACCTGGGAATCACAACGATTCAATGTTAACAGACATAAATAACGAAATTGTCTTCCAATGAACTGAGGACTGTTGGAGGAAGGAGACAGACTGAGATAGAGAGAGAGAGAGAGAGAGAGAGAGAGAGAGAGAGAGAGTAGAGAGTAGAAAAGAGATACAAGGAGGGGAGGAAAAATGGAGGGGAATGTCAACGAGAGCAACATTCCCAAGCCTTGCCTGGTTAATTGCAGGGGATTGGATCCAGATGGGACGCCACAGTGACGTGATCTGAGGAGACCTTCAAGGCCCCGATGGTTTCAGAGCAAAAGAGGGAGGGAGGGACATAGAAGGATAAAGAGCAACAGGATAAGATAATGAATGGGAGGTATTAGGTGAAATGGATGGAGTTGGCGAAGAAGGAAACACAGCAGAGATAGAGGGTCATTGAGAGTAATTGGGGGGTATGATAGCAAAAAAAAAAAAAAAAACCGATGATGTCTGTAGAAGAGAAAGTAGACAGTTCCAAACAGAGAGGATCCGCAAACTTGCACGAGGAAGGGAAATTGTCAGAGCACAAAGTAAATAGTAATTATTTGGTTTTTGCTCGTCCTCCCTCCTCTGATGGAGTTTAAACAGATTGAGATGCTTAGCATGCCTAATCAAATTAAGAGTTTTCTGCCTCTCCGTGCACTATTAATTAAACAGAAATGTCTCTCCATTAATGACAAAGCACTGAATTAAGTTGTAACTGTAGCTATCTTAGAAGGAATTCAACATCACTGAAGTAATTATCTGCCTCTACTTCCAATTATCATGGTGAGTTCCAGCCCTAGACTTCATGTGGATACAAAACAATGAAGACAGGCAGGAGAAAATCAATGACATAATGAATGTTTTTGAGCAAATTTGTGCAAATAAAGTTAGGGCAATACACAAAGTAAAAGTAATTAAAGACTCAAATTGGAAGTCCATGTAAACAAACAAAATGCATGTTCATGTCCCTACTACATCCCCTTTTACAATGTTTTGGTTAAATGTACTTTTCCCATACATTTCATCAAATGTGAAACATGGATATTGGCATCCATTCCTGTATCATGTCAATGTATAACCATCCACCTGTCCATGCATTACGTCTACGCATAACTAGTGTTATGTCCATGCGTTACATCTACAGTACGCAGAACTGTGCATTCATTTTTTCTTCTATCAGTTTGTAATGGCGTAGTACCCTTTTTTGCAATGTTGACCAGAGGGGCAGAAATAAACGACTCTGTACGCACACACACACACATGCGCGCAAACTTCTACTTTGCCTTCAAACCTGACCTTTTTCCGTTAAAAGGTTTTTGGTTCAGTTTCCAAGGGATGCCACCTCTGGTGCCAGGGGTGTTTGATTTGTGATTAGTGGGCGGCTCAGAGTGCTCAGAGTGGATTTGATGTGGCCCCGGGGCCCTTGCTCTCGTAATTACACTCGGTCCCCTGGGAGGGACCCCTGAAGTGACAGCCGTGGAGCTCCCATTTTTACCAGGTCAGAGCGGGCTATTCAGCACATCCTGTACTGAGCAAATGGCTTCTCTTTTCTAGGATGTATTCCCAGGGAGCTAGTGATACTGGGAGCAGCTCCACATCAGAACAAAGCACCTGCTCTTCAATCTATTTCAAACTGAGAGGCTAGAAGTGCCTTACATGGTTTTGTAATGAATATTCAAACTTGGATGCTTCATTGGATGCTTCACTGTGAAAACACAAGGTGAGAAAATGTGAAAATTAGGTGAGTGGTGTCCTAAAGGGATCTTTAAAAACTGAATGATACACACGGAAGGAAAGTCCTTTTCAAAAGGAAAGGCAAAAAAGGTGGTTTACCATAAATCAGATATTGTAAACAGATGGTATCCTTTGACTCTAACTCACTTGGCTTATTTTGAAAGCGTTTGTTGAACTTACGTAGTCTAGAACACAAGTAAGGTAGTCTCCAAAACAACCAATACTTCATTTTCAAAATAGTATGACGTGTGACTGCTACAACAAAGTATTTATTAAGGTAAATTAGAATTCACAGGACGGTGATACTTCGAGGTTTGGAAAGGATGGGCAATGTGGGTGTATGAAACCTTTGTCTTGGGGTGAACTGACCCAGTTAGCATCCCAGTGAGAACACAACCCTGTTTAGATGCCGTTAATTGTTCTGTTACCTTTTAGTGACTCACAAGCTAACTTTCCTTTACCATGGAGATAAACATCCAGTGACGATTGAAATTCTGTTTACATTTTACCCTTATCATGAAATCGCATCGTCAAGGTTCTCAAAATCATTTCAACCCTCATACAGCCTTCTGTATTTATTCAAAAAGCTAAATTCACTAATTGGGCAATTTAGTTCCACCGTTGGCCTTTTCCTCTTTGAAGAGTTCTTTCCCTAGGCATCCCTTTCACAGGAAGTCAAGGCATCCCCAGCTGAGAAAACCACATGGTCTAACTCTCTAGGTCTCTATTTACATTTGAGAGAGCGGATTTAATTTCAAATTCTGTTATATTATACACCATGTCAGTTGGGCTTTAAACATCATTTTCATTCAGAAATCATTACTTTTGGCCCTTCGGAGGGGCACGGGTAATTGTTCCGAACTATTCACAAGTGAAGGTCCTTGGGAGACAAGCTCCCTTTGTAGGACGTTTGTTTTTCATGTCACATCTTAATTAATTACCTCCATCCATTCACATTCCAGCCCTTTGTGGGAACAGTAATCTCTCCAGTTATGGCACTGCTTTGAGTCATGTAATAACATAAAGAGAAATGTTTGTTAAGGCCTTATTGTATCCCCTGGGGGGTCTTTTGTGTCAGAGGAAGACTGGAAAAAGCAGACATGGTGTTAAGGGACAAAGCTTGGCCTAGGTGCAGTTGCGACCGAGTGCGAATATTGAGACGTTCGTATGGCTGCCTTCAAAATGGTGTTGTCCTACATGGATTTACACCACTGTATGTTTTGCTAAGACCCTCACCTCCCTTCCCCAGCCCAACGCTGCTTCTGTAATACTCGTGAGAAGATGGACATTTCCTATTCAGCTGTATGCTCCTTTAAATAAGTCATTTTTTGGCAGCTAACATGTTGAATGTCTCTTGTCTGCCAAATACCGATTTGTCCACTTATGCTAAATATATTACAGTACTAAGCCTTCACATGATCAAAAGAATAGAAATATTGTATTCTTATTATTCATTATAAATAGCCTTTTTTCATGACAATTAACTTGAAGGTGCCCTTTAGATATGTGTGTTTTTTCTCTTCCTTAATCCACTGCTCTTGTTTCCTTTTAATACTAATCAAGTTCAGATTTGAAAATGTATCATAAAAAATAGACCTTTCTTTGATCTGCTGAAGGACAAGAGTTTCAATTACAACTTTGATATATAAAATCTAACTCTAAACTTTTACCACCAGGCGTAGAGGCTTCTGACCTAGAGAAGAGCCTCTCGCAGTGTAGAAGCACATCACAAGGTCTGCATTTGAGACTATGGATCCCTGTTTTGGCATCATTTATGTCCTGTCTGCCCACATGCGTTGACAACATAGACTTAACCTCGGACCATGTCAAACCTTCTAGCTGAATTTTTAATTGGTATCATATCCATACACAGGAAAATAAATCATGTCAAAATGACAACACCAGAGTTGTTTAAAATATGCCATTGCTTTTTTTTTAAGAGAGCATCGACTGTCTGAAATACAATTGCATACAATTACAGTTGCATGAAAGACCATAATCAGATCTAAACCATGGCAAAGAAAAACTATGTTTTGAGCAAGACCAAAACATCCAAAGTAGTCTTGAATGACGAGAACAAAGAGAAATTCTGTGAATATTCATCAAAATCGGTGTCGTCCCCCATCTGAGACAAATACACCTTCTTTTTGGACAGGTATTGATGGCATTCTTGTGACACCAGCTACCAGCTCTTTGGTTGAACGTTAACGTACTCTTTGAAAGTTTTATTTTTCAACTTCTGTCAGAAATATCTTCAGGCTTATATATTCTTCATGAAACAGGGTGACTAGGTCAACAGAAACCTTTCTACTCTCTATGGAAAATGGCCGATATATGTAAACAAAGCAAAAATAATACAAAACTGTACAGGGAAGAGAGAGGGAGATAAAAAAGTGTGGGGGGTTTGGACAATACATAGTCACTGTTGCTATTCTGAATGGATGTGCGCTTTAAACATTTCTGGATGGATGCATACATGTTTGGCCCTTAGAATATATTTACTTGTACTGTATGACATACAGTTGATTGACTTTCCTTCAGAGGTTTCGAGCTTCCTGTATTTGATGGCTCCCCTGCTTGGCAAAGGAACGGAGTGCACACCTTACTTTCATACCCTCAATTCACAGCCCATTTGAAAGGAAATAAATAAGGCAGACAATCGCAATGTGAGTCACAGCGGTGGAGGAAGGAAATTGTGTCCTCTTTTTTTTTTTTGCATGCCTTTCTACATTTGTCTTTCCTAAAGATACACGTTATTATTTTCAGGGCGAGTATCTTTCCTACCCATTGCCTGGAGTACAGTAACCAAGGATTGTCTTCAAGTGGAGACACTTACCTCACCCTAGAGATTTCATTGTGTTTCCCTAGCATTTATGCTTCATTGTGGTCCTATATCTCTTCCACCACCAAATGCTTCCCTTTGGGTTCCAACCACATCTGTTTCCTCTGTTACCAGCTCCAGCCTCACTGTACAATCTGGGATGTACAATACCCGTCACTTACAACATGCTTGTAAAACACACTTCCTGTACGACATGACGGTACATCCTCCCTCATGCCTCTCACTCAAGTCCATTTTGCATTGCTTGGTTTCAGGACAAATCCCCTATCTTTGGTCCATCTGTGAGACCTTTTAGGATGGCAACGAACGGGGCGTGAAGGAGGACGCCCCTGCTGTGCGTTCACATGTAACCCCCCCCCCTCCCCATGCTGAAGTAGGCCTCCGTGCTCCGTGGTTCAAAAAGTGTCGGGTCTGGGAGCGAAGGAGGGAGAAAACACGCGGTAGTAGGTCAAAGGTTGTTCCGAAGTGATGAATGAGAAAATAAATATGCATCCGGGAATGGTGGGCCTGGAGAACGGCATTCCGATCGACATTTCGCAACTGGGAAGCTGTCCTCGGGACGGGAGGCTGAGGAGGAGCATGTGGCACGGAGGGTCCATCAGACTGTCATTTCTCGGGCTAGCGACGGTAACCAGCACCCCTGGGGCTTTCATAAAATATAGGCGGAAAGAAATGTGACAGGCACTACTGTAATTCCATATCCTCTGTGCCACATTTGCTAAAAAGCTGTGGCTATCATGTGGCAGTTTGCAAAATGTGTGTTTGTGTGTGTGTGTGCGTGCGTCTGTGAGAGAGAGGGAGAGAGTGTTTGTGTGTGAGGGTGTGAGCGAGCACAAGTGTAGCTCAGTGTCTTCTCTCACATGTCTCTTCAGATTCAGGTTATGCCTCATGAGGAGAGGAGCTTGGTTTTCTCAAACACTGCTCTCCTTCCAGGCAGTTTTTCTGCAACCTGTTTACACATGGAAGGATCTGTGTCACCTTTCAGATTTATTTCGGCACAGAGAAAATGATCCACAGTATCCACCAAAGAAACATAGTCACTCTCCAACCATCCATTCACACTCCCTGGCTGACTGCTGAGTCGATGCTATCAGGCTCGGAGGCTGGTGAAGACTTCCACACATCTCCTCGAACTTCTCTATCATCTGACACTGAATACGGAGAGAAGCTCAGATGGAGTGGCGCAAGTGGACTTATCGGGTGTTTCCTGGTTTCAATTGAAACGTACGTGTCACATTCAAGGAAACGGAGCTCAAGGATACCATTCTGCGTTCGAGTTCTATTACAGAAGAACTTGTGGTCTCACGAGGAGAGGTGCTGCATGGAGACGCACTCCTGCCAAGTCTCCTCAACGGCGGACACGGAGACTCCGGAGTCGTTAAACACGTCTGCCCAGCCGGGCCAAGCCACCGCGGCCGCGTGCCAGACGCCTCGCGAGGAATTAAAGGACTCGCGATGACTTAATTATCGTCCAGAAAGGCAGGGAAAAAAATGGAGGTTTTAAGAAATACGAAAAGCCCTTTAGAAGCTGGTGCCAGGCCATTTGCTAATCTCCTTTATTCACGAGTCTGGGAGGAATGGTGAGTGTTCCCTCACCCCCTCCCCCCCCTCCAACCCCACCTTTTTTGTGCCTCCGCTCTCCCTGACCTGGCATTCAGACCCTGAAGCTGTGCCAAAGTCCCACATGGGCAGTACACTAGATGGAATTAAGCAGTGGCCAAAGGACAGATTGGCATGGAAATGTGCCAGGGCATTATCGGGTGATTGGTCGAGGGGTTCTGGAGACGTCCATGTGGTGTTGGAGAGATGGTCCACAGTGAGGAAGGCTCCATTGTGGGAGCCACCTCACAGCCCTTCCTACCGTGTGTGCATTACAGCAGGTTCAAATCACTGCGTATCGTCAGCAAGACACCAGAGTGTCAGTTAATGCTGTTAAAAGGCAAGCGTGAATACATTTTGTTGACATTTGAGGAAAAATAGGAACATTCCTCTAAACCACCTGTCTCGATCGCCATTTCCCCAGCCACCCTCCCACCCATCCCGAAACAAAAAAAATTTTAATGGTGAATGATTTATAGTAAAATAAGAGGGGAAAAGGTTGAGTTCAAATAAACTCTGGAATACTCTGCATAGTTAACTCAGTGGAAGAAAAAAATCCATCGGGATATCCATAACATAGGCTTCCATGTTGAACATATTTTTACAATTCTAAGCAAGGTCACCCTCACGAGACCTGTAAATTTGATGATTCTGAAATAGTTTGAACCCTATTGGCAGAAATATCAAGCAACTATTATAGTTATATATGTTTGACCAAGAGGTGAACCACTTAAGTTACAGTTTGAAACTGTCTTCTATTTGTTTTGTGGTCCAATGTAAGTTTGTCAAACATTCCTCAAAGTCAATGTGAACTGAAATTGCGTTGCCAAATTTACAGATGAGATGCACTCAGAACAAAATTCATAGTCATCAATATTCAAACACGAAGCATCATGACGATGCAGAGGCAAACATTAACATTCAGCAATTTTTCCAGATAACATCAAGGAGCATGAGAAAAAGTTATTCCCTCTTCAGAGTTTTCCGGATACTGAAGGGTGGGGTGAATTTAGGAAGGACATGGCAGAATATGCAAAACCATCAACTTCAAATGAATGAGATATGCCATCGCATTTGTTGAGATGTTTTATTCAATAACAGCAGCCCTGAAGTGCTAGAGCCATCTTTTTAAAGACTGCTGACTTCTTAAAGTGGGAGGAAACATGATTTGTATAAAGATGTTTCAGCTGTAACTCTTTGCAAAAAATGAAGAAAAATCCCAAATACTTAAACATGCTATCAATTTGTTGCGGCTACTCACTCCAGTTTATGTTTTGGCAGGATTTTGTGAGAGGTAGAATGACGAATACCAACAGAGAAATAACTGTGGAAGAAAGAGTCAAATGAAGAGAGGGAGAAATAATTAGTGAGAATGAAAGAGAATGTGAAAAAGAAAGAAAGAAAAAAAAGAGAAGAGGAGGGATAGAGAAAAAAAGAAAAGAGAGAGAATTTGGATCTTGGACAGCAGAGCTATGAGTTAGAGAGCAGAACAGTTGACTCTCCCCAGAGAAGCAAACCCTCTTTTTTCAGGATTGCTCTTGCTGCCAATTTGGTGATGGCTATGGGATACTGTTTCCCCATCCTTTTTTTTTTTTTGCCCGTCCATCTTAAATTGAAATCACCTGGGATGTAATTAATTAATTAGAATCAGCAAGTGGGGAGGAAGGGCTGCCGGGGGGGTGGGGCTGCATGTGTTTTCTGGGTGCTCTGTGGTCGCTGTGTTCTGGGTGATTGGGATTAATAACGAGGGGCAATTTGAAATAGGAATCAGAGTGCTTACCAGACAGAGAGGAGGTAAGGGGGGGGGGGCGGGGGGGGGGACAGGGGTGCACCGACCCCCCACACCCGCGGCCATTGGAACAAAAGGGGCTTTGTGAATGGTTGCGTATTACAGTGCACAGTTACACTCTAGTTATAGCCCACCAGATCCCAATTGTATCAGGGTAGGGCAATTATATGGGATCTTTAACAGGCAAAAGTTATTTCTAGCAGATAAGTAATTCACTATTTCTAGGAGAGCGCTCTGTGCGTCAGCATCATGGGTAGTCTATTTCCAACGTGGAAACTAGGATGCGCTTGTGGTTTTGACTGCAAAAGCTATGGAGAATTTAACAAAGGTAATGTTATTGGTTGGCTTGTTCTTTGAAACTATGGTGAAAAAATATGTGGAGAACGCTCTTGGCTACAGCATGCAATCAAAATGCTAATGTTCTTTTAACATTTATGATGAAATCTGACCTACATGTACATCATTTCAATCATGTGACAGTGTCAGGGCTTACACACATCTTGAGTGAAGACACTCAGATGTAAAGTTTGCCAGACACAACATATGCTCTGGTTTGAGTTCAGCCAATCAATTGCTCGAGTCCAGAAATGACCGAATTTAGCTTATACACAATCAGACCTGTGGTTGGTAGACTGATTAGTTCTGGGCTTGAGGATTTGTTTTTGATGCAGAAATAAAGATAGCCACAACATAGCAATGACTGATTTGGTGTAAGGGTTGACGATAGCATCGCAGTTGGTTAAAATACATTTTCCTCCAAAGCGACACATAGTACAAGATTTGAACCTGAAACCTCTTGGTCTGGAGTTGGGTTTTCAAACCAATGACAAACCTATACCCTCCCCTTGGTGGTTGAGTTTGAATATGCATAACATTATTTGTAATTCTTTAAAACTCAAAATAGAATTGTGGGGAGTTGTCATCGTTGTCTTAGTTATCCAGACGTGTGAAAACGCTCTGTAAAATAAGTTTACTACCGAGAGAAAAGTTGATAAATCTCCTAAAAAGAAAAAGAACAAATATTAAAATATGGAAAGGAAAAACTCGATTTTTCTTTTGCAGTGATCAAAATTGCGTAGCAGTGACAGTATAATAAATATAAGAACACATAAACCAGAGGAAACTGATTCATGACTTCCTTCCACCTGGGTTTCAATAACGAAGGTACAGTTAAACCCTGACCATGAACCCTGGAAAGTGGAATCATATACTGTATAGAACATGTAAGCGGCCAAGAAATATCTTTACCCAATTAAAAATGAATAATGGAGGAACTAGACAACCTTGTCACTACCCCATGTTTAAAATCTTGAATTAGAGAAACTGCTAGTGTCAGTTTGCCAACAAAAATAACACAGATGAGGAATACTGGATGATCGTAGTTTCAATGAAGCTTTGAACCAAGTAAAGGAAATGTTTCACATAAGTTGCACTCATATCTGGCAGAGATCTGTCTCGTACTAGATAAATAGATATTGCGAAACATCACCTAGTGGATTATAATTTCAGAGATATTTTTTCCCACCGTGCACCTCCTCCCAGAACATCTCTGTAATGAGATAGACGAATAAAACCTTATTTACTGCCTTTAAATGGTTTAAACATTTGGATAAATATAAATGGTACACAAAACAAAATCAAACACTGCATTTTAATCCTTTGGAATAATCTCGTCAAACTTGTTCCCTTTTCCCAGTCCAGCCTGCACTTGTGGAAGTAGTTGTTTAGAACCTGTGCTTGCTTCCATACACTCAGAGTAACATGAATACACATGAGGCATTAACTGGTCACCTACTGCAAATGCCAGCTCCCACTCACATACCTGTAAGTAGTAAAGTGAACTTCAAAAGCACTTCATCTTTACCCCATGCCAGTATGTGTGCATAACGAGGACATTGTCAGTGGTGCTTTCACCAAAACACTGACATTGTAAAGGTTTAATGTGGTGTGCGAGAGATTGCTTTAAGGTGGTAAAGGAGATCAAAGTCTAAAACAGGATATGGACCAGGATTTCTGTGCAGTGTTACCACCAGAGTCTATGAAGCAGGCAGGAAATTGACAAGGATAATATACACCCTTATGGTTTATGCAGTGCATATCCATCCCTTAAAAACGATTGAAGACACTTTGAGCTGAAATAAATCACCTCATTTGCAGCTTCCTCAAGTTTGATGCCATTGCAGTAAGTCAAGCATATCACCTACCAGTGGCTCTGGCTACATCGTTCATATCTTTCAGTCTAATAAGGATAGTTTGTAGTTGTCGTTGAGTCATGCGAAACGGAAAAACAACTGCAGACAACTTGAAAAGCTCTTACAGGGCTTGGCATTTGACATCAATGCCTTACTTGTTTGCTAGTTGTGGGAGAGAATGAAGAGACACTATTAATAAGTCCTTACAATGCTTCAGCAAGACCTCTGTGGGAGGTGTTTATGTTTTGGGAGCCTGTATGTGTCAGTCAGCAGCACTGGTGCAAGTGGAAACCGTTTCTATTCCTTCTCCCAACACCCGACAATCTGACGAATCCCATCTCCTCACTGTCTTTAGATTTCCCTCTCTTTGTTCCTGCATGCTATTCTAGCATTCTATTTCTTTCAGCCCTATTCTCTTTTCCGCCCTCACCTCATCTCTCTCCTTCCTCTCTGTCTCTCCCCATTTTACCCCTCTACTGACGACAGTTTTTTTTTTTTTACATGTTCTGCTTCCCTCTCATCCTCCTCTTCCCTGGGTCTCACGCTGTCACACAGAGCCTTACCACAGATGAGCACTGGGGGTGCACACCGCCTGAGAAACACAAGCCCACCAGGGGTGCTTCTCACAGCACAACACGCTCTTAATTACCCTGCAAACTCACATTGCTGTCAGAAATGGTACAGTTTGCCACTTTTGGAACCATGCGTGACCAAAGCCTAGAGGGTAATTACAGTCAACTCTCTCGTTGCCCTTTTTCCCTCTGTTTCCCTCTCACACGCACTCCAGCATGGACAAATCTCTACCCGGAAAGATCCTGGAGATGTCTGGTGGAATGGAAGGAACCAGAAGGTTGAAAGCCCTCTGCTTGTCCTTTGTCCTGGCAGCTTCTATTTGTATTCTTCCTTGGCACTGTGTTGATGTAAAAGTTTATGTGACCGTTAATAACCCTCGTATATTCTTCCTCAAGGTTTACAGCACATCAGGAGACCTTATCTATCAGCCACATAGTGTGTGTTATGAACTAATAATTTATTTGATGGACTTCAGGATTTGTTGACAGTGTATCTAGAATGCGAGTCAAAAATTCATGGACCCCGAAATACATTTTTGCAAGCAGTGAGGTCACTGTCCTTTACATGCATTAAACAACATCAGGACAAGCAGGATACAAAATCACAGTTTATGTTCCTTCACTTGAATAAGTTACTAAAGTATGATGTTGGACACGTTGATATATACCACACAGGAAGACAAATATGGAGGGTTAAAAGGTTTTAAATGGGCCGTTTAAGATATGTCATTAAAGAAGCCATTAACAGATTTCTTTGGTACTGTACATTTTTATGTACTCCCAAGGAAAACTATGAGCCATTTATGAAGCACATACCATGAAACGCCACATGAGCCAGTTTCTCAAAGACTGGTGTTTGGTGCCCAGACTTTGGTGTCAAGGTTTCCACAGTTCGGTTGTAAGTGTCATCTGTAGAGGTAATCTTTTTTATGGGCAACTCACACATTTAAAGAGTCTTCAACAACTGCTGGTGCAGTATATGCTGAGGGGTTAAATGTAAGGGTTTTGCGGCTTTGTGGCATGAAACTGGTGCTCTTCGGTCGGCAGACACACGCAAACACAAAGGCAGGCAGACAAATACAAACACACAGTGCTCTTAACACAAAACAGCTTTTGGCTCCTTCGGCGTCGCTTTGTAGCATACACAGTTTAGGATAGACACATGAACAGACATTATCCTTTCAACAGCTATAGTACCACAATATAAACACAGACACGTATATATTTCACTCAGACCATTTCAGACTCTTAAGCTTGTCAATAAAGCACTTCGGCAGGAATAAATGTACACACACAAAGGCACACACACACACACCATTGTCTGTGCATGTGGCTGGCTCAGCAATGGACCCACTCACGGGCTCCAACAAGGTTAAGTGTGTGGCGCTCAAATCGCTGGAAGGACATGTGGCAGGAGGGGAAACTAGTACTAAATACAGAAAAGGTGTCTTTTGTATGACAGAGTCATACTTTGAGCTGTGGTCGCAGCCCCACATTTGGTCTGAATTAGAGCGAGTGAGAGAAATCAAGGTCACACCAATTCATTGGCCTATAGTATTTCAAACCTTTTGATTCCACAGGCCCCAGTCCAATATGAAACTCAAATACAGACTTTACAAGAGAGGCACTTGCACTGTTCTTGATGTTTTCCCCCTCTTTTCTCATATCCTCTCGCGAAATGGAAGTCCGTCGCTCTGCCAGAAAATGGCATTAAACTGGAAAACGGCGAATTATTGGTCCCCCATCAGAAAAGCAAGACAAGGCATCTCTTTATTTGTGAACAGGCAGACGGACTATTAACAAATTATTGCTGTATGGAATTAGGGGCGGGCAGGAGGGAAGGAGGGAGGGAAGGATGTTGTTCCTAGTGCAGAGGGAGGCAACACTTTGCTGGCGTTGGCCTTGAGAAAGGCCAGATGACCTGCCTGGTTCTCGTGTGTTGATGTGGGTGCTTGCATTCATGTGCATGTGCACGTGTTTGTGTGCTTGCATGGTTGTGGAGGTGGACGACCCATTGGTTAAAAGGTGGCCGGTGAGGTTTTATGGACCAACTTTCTCACGGCTGTCATCGCAGCTACCTTGACCACCAACAAAGCGCCTTCAATGTATGCTGTATCCTGCACTTTGCCGCTCTCCAACTCCAATGCACTCACATTCAATTTAGCGCTTTGTGTGTGACAGTGTGGAGTTGAAAAGATTTATCATCTTTCGTAGATGGGTTGTATCTAGCTTGTTTGACTTTGGCTTAACCTCTGCACATATGGGCCTGTATGTGTGTGTGTGTGTATGCAAGTAGGTGAGTGTGTGTATTTGCGTCTCTGAGTGTGCCGTATGTGTGTGTGTGTGTTTGAGGTGCCTCGCACGTTTTGTTTTCCTCACGTCTCGGTAATGGAGCGACTGACCAGGGCTCTCAGCTCCTCAAGCCCCCCCCACCCCCAACCCCCACCCCAACACACACACACACACCAAAAAAAGTATGTGGGCAGTTTCTGCGCTTTGATGAAATGATCGAGCCAGAGACTCTAGCTGTTTTGAGTTTCCCCGTGTGTCAAGCTATTCAGCTGCTCCTCCATCTGAGAAGCAGAGCCCCCCCAACCCCCCCCCCCCGTCCTTCTTTTACTCTCCCTATGGCAGAGTGTGAAGTCAAACACACACTGGCAAGCAACTTCTGCCAAGAGACTCTCTCTTTATCCTTCTTGGGAGCCCAACAACGTTTCTCCCATGGAGTCACAGGATGGGTTTCTCCTCTCTGTCTGTTAATGATATCTGGGCTAATGACAGCTAAACTCTCGCGTTTAAGCCTTGTCCTCCAGGACCCTTCTTTGCCAAGATGGCTGACAGACAGGTCTATGTCACACCTGCTACGAGCGTTAGGAGAGAGGTGTTTGGCACGCTTGGAGTACCTTGAGATGAATACCGTGTGTGCGTGTATGTGTGCGAGTGACAGGGTCACTAGGATATCCTCATTTGTTATTCTAGTTGTCGGTCGAGTCTAGCAGGTGTGGGATTCGACAGCCCTCGTCCAATCAGTGGTCCCGCAGTGACGTACACTGAATACTAGATTGCATAGAATACATTTACATTTAGTCATTTAGCAGACACTCTTATCCAGAGTGACTTACAGTTAGTACAGGGATATTCCGCCGAGGCAAGTAGGGTGAAGTGCCTTGCCCAAGGACACAACGACATTGGCACAGCTGGGAATCGAAACGGTAACCTTCTGATTAGGAGCCCGAATCCCTAACCGCTCAGCCACCTGACTCCTTGACTGAATACAGAAGTGATCTAGGTCTCGATGTAGTTTGTGGCCTAATGGAGATCTAGTACACTCTTGTTGTGTTTCAAGATACCTCAATACCCCATGAGACACAATAGCCAAAGCTTTTACAATCTCCTGAACACATCATTGAATCAAGTCCTCATTGACTGGCTACAATGAGCTTTGAATCCAAGTAAGAAAACAGATTCTATAGTCAATACATGAGAGTCCATTTCGCACACAGTCCCTAAAAAGCATTTTTACTGCTTACCGTTACAACTAAACATTGTAATATGTCTGTTCTCATCAATTCTCATTTCCTTTTGGTCTGTTGGACATTACCAAGTTGCATGTGGTGTTGACACAAAGAAATCCCACTTTTTCTATATCCCAACCTCGTTATGTAGTTTTGCAATGAAGTCAGGACAACTTCTCAAGCTTGTGTTGACTGCTTTTGTTTATGTAGGCTTTTCTGTGTCTTTCTCGTCTTCCTCCCCTCATGGCTGTCTGTCTCTTCCAAATGCGTTTACTTTTGCATGTCATTGATGTGGTCAAAAACGAGTATGGGTCTGGTTCTTCGTGTCTGTCTCTGTGTGTGTGTGTATGTGTGCGTGCGTGTGTGTATGCGTGCGTGTCTGTAGACAAATGAATGGGACTGTAGTGCATGAAGATAGAGGAAGGATGGAAATAAGACAACAATTAGGATCTAATAGAAGAAAGAGAACATAAGTCGTCGGGGAATGGGTGACGGAAAGGGAAAGAAAGAGACGACAAAGAGGCTTCAGTCGGAAGAGTGAGAAAGGAAGGGATGGGGATTGAGAGAAACTGTGGATTGGAGAGTGATGGCGGAAAGGAAAATACTCACTATCCGGCTCGTGTTTGACAGCGTTAATGGGACAGAGCCCACAAGTGAGCCTGTTTGTGCAGCCCTAACACCACCCAAGTAAACATCCTCATAACGCAGTCGGACAGGGAGGGGCGGAGTGAGGGCATTCCCCACAGACAGGAACTCAGAACTGTTTGTTTAGATCTCTGCAGACCACTACTGTCTTGGCCAGACTCTCCTCATGTTTGTGTTGTCCATGAATTTATGTGGTTCTTAGTTCTCCGGTCTTTTTCTTTTTTCCAACAAAGAAAAGCTACGTATCTTTTATTTATTTTTATTTTATTTTTTTTTTGGGGGGGAGGGAGTGTGTTTAGAAGGACGAGCCAGTAATTTGAGAGGTGGGCTTCTACCCTAATACACCATCAAGGCCATCAATTCATTTGGCACAAACGTGCATCCAACTGCCGTCTCCAGCACGCGCGCTTCATGGTAAATCAACAGCAGTGCCCGTCAACCTCATTCTCACCAAGCCAACGACTTCTCTCTCCAACGACAACCATTCCTGCTATCTGGAAGACCATGAAATGAACCACTTTATCATATCCCCAGCACTGAACGGGCTGAAGCTGTCATCATATATCCACAGCTCTGATGAATATTCCGGCAGAAATGAGCTGCTGGATGCTCTGAGGCGCATTCTCCAGAAGCTGATACTGGGCGCCGTACTCCTTCCCGACTCTAGTGTACATCTGAATGATGAGCCGTGAAAATGCGACGTTCACATTCCCGAGGCGTCGGGAAGAGTGCCTCGGCATTGGCGTGGATTCGCCGGGCATTATTACCGCATGCTTCATGAATATTCTGGCTTTCCCAGGGCTTCTAATTACAGGTTCCTCCACACTGAAGGAGACGTGGAGACACAGCTGAAACAGCATAGGATGCGGCACTGAAGGGAACGGGCGAGACAGAATATTGTTGTGCAAATTCCGCCGGAATCTACCATCCTCGCTGTATCCTTTTCTGGTGTCGAGAAGTTGAGAATGAGAGTGTTGAAAGAAATTCATTCGGTTCCTTATTTTGTTCTCACTTCTGTTTTAATTTGTCATGAATTCTGATTTGGGGTTATAGTTTGGCGTTAACCTGGAATGACATTGAGGGTCCAAGCAGATGTAGTGAGGTGAAGTATCATGCTTAAGTAAAAAATCTATGCACTCAAAGTTATCTTCAGGTACTGTGAGCTTATTTTATCTCAACCATATGAGGCTTATTCCTTTGTGTGTGTGGTCGGTCACAAGTGCAAAGGAAAGGGGCGGCATTTTGATGGACTGTGACAGTGAAGTGTCAGGAAAGGTGAGCAAAGGGGGGATTCGGAGAAAACTGGCAACCTGAGCTGTCGGGCTGGTCGTGAAAAGCTACTTTTTCTCTTTGTTTTTAGATGAAAGATGGACAGGAGAGTGGAGGCTGTAGGCGCTGCGTTTCGGCTGCCCCTGTCTAGTTCTGGTCACACTTGGCAGACTGTACTTCTCTCACCCAATCCCTCAGACTCCCAGAGGACAAAGCCTGACAGTTTCTCCACCAAGCCCTGTCGTCGAGACTCCTAGCAACAGGTGTGGCGTTCTCTCTGTGGGTGTTTGTTTAAAGTCCCCCAAGAAACTTCAGCCTGTGCCCCTTTTTCAGCAGTGAGGACAAAAAACTTGTTTTGAAGTTAGGGTTTGGTTTGTGAGAGAGGGATGTGTGAAATAATTGTTGACAGTGAACTACATCCCCCACAAGGCTGTACCAGGATGTACAGTGCGGTGGAACCAATCAGCTGTCAGACGATGACTGGACACAGGATGTGTATAAGACAGCAAAAAAGTGATTTGACTTTGGTTAAAAATAATATAGATTAACATGCCCAACAAATGCACATAAAATGTCTACTGTACCATATATATTCTTTTTTTTGGCCGATTCCACAAGTCATAAATACTGACTTTGAAGTCCAAGGGGTCTCCTTGTTATCATTCCTGCATGTGAATAGGAGTGTCCTGTCTGCTCTGACTGATCTCTATGACCAGAAACAGAAGATGGAGCCGTAAAGATAAAAAGGCCAGGGTTCTCCACATGTTTGTCCCTCCATCTGAAAGCCCTTTATGTCTCCGATAGGCTCTAAAATCCTTTATGGATTTGGACTGGCTAAGTGCTAGCGCTGTGTGGAGGCCATGCACGGATGTGGAAAGCCTGGGTTGGATTTCAGATGATGTTGTGTGAACCAGCTGGGATGGCAATGCTTGCATTCCTTCTTGGTTTGATAATTACACAAAAAACACAGACAATGCGATTGCCGAGCAGGTCGCAGGATTGAAGTTTATCTGGACAAAAAGATAAATAGTGCAAACTGTTTTTCGATCAATCCAACTAAAGTCACCCTGGCTTTCAACCACTAACGCGATGTCTCTGAAGAAGTTGCAATTTGTTGAACAATCAAATTCATTTTCAATCTACTACGTTAAATAACAAGGACTCTTTTCTTTCAAACGCACTCCCATTCACGGTGTCCTTGATGTGGTTGAAGGTGTGTGCGTGTCTTTGTGTGCATGCGTGAGGGCCACAGACGCTGCAAACTTGTAAACGCCTGCACTGCCATCAAAAGCCTTGCTATTCACAGGCATGCATGATTAGTTAAGGGCAGCCGACAGTGGCAGACAGATTGGGGACTGGAGGGACCAATGTCTCTCAGGCCCCCTGCACCTTGAATACTTTGAAAACATTCCAACTCTTTGCAAACACTCTCTCTTAATTTGTAAGATGTTGATAAGCTGTTTATTAAAGGCCATCATCATTGTCTGTTTACTTGGCATCCTATTAGTTACTTCCCTATTGCTCTGGAGAGTGAATAACCCGTTGTTCGCCATCACCCACCTTCCTTGCTTTTGTTCCCTTAATACTTCTTTTGAAAACCAATCAGCTTCTCTCTTGGATTCAATTACCAAAGTGGACGACTGTCGCTATCTTTTGTACATTGCAATGACACAACAGTTGTTCTCATAGTTGGCAGGGTGCTTTTCCCACCTGGTTTCAAAGCTTTTCGTTTGTCCCAAGACCACGTGCCAGACGAACAGATTCATGGTTGGGTTAATCATATCAATCACTGACAAAACACCATGCAGCTGTTGCCTTTGCTAGTGTTTTAAAATCAATGAGGCAAAGCACATTTCCAATGGATTTCTCCTCAAGGACAAATCCATGTTTCCCCTCCTGTTGGCACACTTGGACCGAGTGTGTCTGAGTGTGTGTTTGTCTGAGGGGGACAGACAGGCTGACTACGCATGGATACATTGAGAGAGCCAAGGTGAGAGAGTGAGACTGCAAAAGAGAAAAAGAGAGAGGGGGAAGGAGGGAGGGAGGCGGGTGCTGGAGGAAGTTAATGTTGGTCAGAGTCTGGAATGCATCACTGCTCACCACCACCATTGACGATGTGGCTGTCTAAGCCGCCAGACCTGCTCCATGATTCCGGAAGACTGAAAAAACAAGGCCTTGGTTGGGGCTTAACTGACAACAAAAAGGACACTCACAACTTGATAATTGGTCCTTCTTGCCATACTTCAATATGCACAGTTTACCTCCATGATTTGTTAAATCGAGCGATAACTGAGTTTATAATGTTATTGTTTGGGGTCTGGATCTCTCAATATCCTATGCTATAGATTTCATTAATGTGACTGATTCACATGATTATATCATTGATTGCATTGTTTATTTTAGTGTATTGCATGTTCGGGTCACAGATGCACAGTGACTTCAAAACTCACATTCTCTCACAGTTAAACTGTCATCTTGACCAGATAAAACCACTCTTAACCTATCTTCCATTACACAGTGTTGGTTGCCATCTAGGCCTCCCGCCAAACAGTTACCCAATAGCTTGAGACATAAACATGCAGTTCCTACATTGATATGCGGTTTGGATCAAGTTAAATAATGCACAAGTGTTACTATACCAGTCACTGAACCTGAGAGGAGGTGGGTTTACCGGACCGAACAAGGAGGAAATAGTTTAAATACTTTGAAACATTGTTAAGAACACAGAACATTAGCACACATCTGTTTGAACAAACTTGCTATCCATAGTCCTTAACAATTAGGCAATTGCATTCGATAAGTCGTCTTGAACTTGCATCTAGCGAATGTAAATGCATATGTGATTAGTACATTTGCTCATAACATCTGCATATCTGAATAAATTTAGCCGAGTTCACACGGTGAACATCTGTTAGTCATTGAAAATGGAGACTGAAGAAAAAAGATCAACAAAACTGGATAACTAGAATAAATATGCTTCCCTAAAACTTTTGCTTTCAAATGTATTAATGATGTCACTGTCCTCCGTTTCACAAATATTTCAGAAAAAGCTTCCTATCGCTTGCAACTTCAAAAATATTTTCTGTTCTATCTGTTATGTGGCACTATACGTTGTCAAATATGGAACCGAAATCATTGTTCCACCTAGCAAAAAGGTAGGCCTACGTTCACACTATTTTACCCAGAGAACTGATCAAAACGGCCTTAAAAGCGCAAACCTTTTGTCCGACAAATTCTCTTCACAATGAAACCTGTTGTAAACACAGTCCCAGCATACAAGAACTTATCCAAATATAATAAACGCATTATCTGCAATATCAACCCTCTACCACTCACTCATCAACAGAGTTCAACACACGGCAGCGCAAAGGGGCTATTATCATTAGCGCGAAGCTAACCTCCCTCCCATACACGTCCACTCTCTCCTCAGCCTTGAAATAATACTGCGAAGTGGTGTTGACTGACGACTACACTTTAGCAGCACAAACTTTACGTGTCACATCAGCGGCGCGATGATTAGAAGATGTAAACAGCTTGGAGAGGTTCGCTGATACGGCCGGCTCATACGGAGCTCTTGTCTCCAAGATGTGCTGAAACCTACACCCTGCGTACTCCCTGAGGATGGGGCGAAAATCAACTGTAAAATCATCTGCGTGGAAGGAAATAAAAATGACTATCCATCTTTATTAAAGCCCAGGTTTTAATTTATGAGCTATCCTTCCTACGAGGGGTTTAACGTGGTGTGGACAATAAACAGCTGTTGGGGAGTAACAGAGAAGAAAAGGGCAACATATATCACCCAAGTTCGATGTCAAACACCTAGGAGTGCCCAAATGCTAATACACAGCGAGAGAAACGTAGACACACACACACACACAAGCACACACACACACTCTCTTACACACACAAACACACGCAGGCCCAAACACACATGCACTGTGTTTGATCCTATGATAAAGAGAGGGAAAAGATCCCGAAATCCGATGTCATTAAATCTGCGGAGGTTTATTTGTGTAAAACGCAGGGGCTCTGGGGGAAAGCGTAGGAGAGTAGGGGTGGTCCACAACCCCATTTGTTCCTGTTTCGGCTGTGGCCCAAGCTCAGGAATCCACTCTCCCGGCCCAGCAAGATGAAGGGAGGGCCGGAGGGAGGGAGGGAGATCGGGAGGGAGGGAATGGTTGGTTGTGAGTGTGTTTAGATTTTGGTGGTAAGTTTTTGTGAGAAAGGGCAAGTTTGGAAGGTAAAGTTGACAATAAAAGTCAGCTTTGGTCAGCTTTGGGCGTGCGCATATCGGTGTGTGTGTGTGCGCGAGAGCTTGTGTGTGTGTGTACGGGGTGGAGAGGGCGGCGGGGATTGTCAGGGTACGGCAGCAGCGGCAGGGGCCCGGGCCCTGTCCCTCAGGGCTTACTGGGAGGGAACATTTGGAAGCAGCTGTTTTCTTTTTTTTCCGGGGACTAAATGGAGACGTTGTCCTGCTTCTCTGTGTGCCTCAGATTCTCCAGACCACCCCCTCGCACAGACAGAAAGACACACACACACACAGGCTCCTCCTTCCTTCCTCCAGCTCACCGTGCAAATGGGGCAAGGGTGGCAGCCCCCCCCCCCCTCCCCCCCCCCACACACACACACCCTTCACCCCACATACCTCCAAACCCGGACCCCCACCCCTCCTTCCTGCCCGACGCGGCGCTAGACAGGATCTCATCTCACAACTGGCTCAGGGTCCCCTCTACAGTGTCAAAGTGGGTCTTAATACAAAAGCCCCTGGGCCGGTGGCTAACGATTCAGCTATGCTTACCACTCAATTATCTTCCTGTCCGTTTTTCCGCCACTGAAGCCCCCTTCTGTAAAGATTTAAGAGAGCCTCACTGTGGGTCGACGGGGCTCGATTTCCCAGTGCCCATCTCCTTCAAGGACTCACTCACAGACGGCCACTTTGTATCGAGAGCATTAAACCCCTTTGACAAGACTGAGGGATTTGAGTTTGGGAGTGGATATTGTGACAGGCCAGAAACTGCAAGCATTCACCAAGAAGCGGAGGACGTTAAGTTAACGTGCCTGGATTTGTTCTCACAGTGCTTGACCAGCAGGTCCCTCTGGTAGCTATTAGCCAGACAGGGATAACCTCTTTCTCTTTCAGTGGTCAGTGGAAAACAAATAATGCACTTACCCTCGGGGCAAAACGGCAGAATTGGGGTTGGTGGAGAAGGACCCTGTGAGACCTGAGGCTTGGAAACGTTTACGAATATTCTAGCCACAGGAAAGACACACACATGTGCTCACACACACACACACACACACACACTCACACAGACAGACACACAATGAAACACTTCATCTCTCACGTAGCTATGTACATAACACAAACACAGTTTTACTCAGTTTGTACAGTACATCGGCGCATGAACGTACGTTCACCGACACAGACACCCGACTCACACACAAATATACACTCTCTCTCTGTCCCTCACATACAAACCACATTTTATTCCCCACCCAAGAGGACGGTGCCGGGACGAGGGAGCTTGAGAGAGTTCAAAGGTCAACCTGTGAGAGGCATGGATGACTCTCAGATGGATTAGCACTAGGTAATCCAGACTCTCCCATACAATCACAACAGCCCTGAAAGAGGCCATTTTAACGAGACACCAGTGCTCGGGCTGTTTTGGTAATTAGAAGTATCCTTTGTCCCATCTGGGAAGTGCTCAGTGTGTGGACATTCACACACTTTGTCAGGTTACAAGACCCATTTGCAAATAATCCCTCCGTCTATCCGGTCACTTATGAAAAAACAAGGGATATTTTGAATGACTGGAAAACGACATACTCACTGGAAATATGTTATAAACTGGCAGTCACACTTTCAATCTGGACTGGATAGCTTTATCAGCAAGAGGTGGGAGGTCATTTTATCTTTGACTAACAAATTGTGAATCTCTATACAGAGGTGACTTAGCAATCATTCGTTACAGTTTACCCAACTGAAGTCGGAAAGCCCGTCACCGCTTAAAACTAAATTAAACGTAATTCATCACGTAGAGTATCTCCCTGTGTTCCAGGAAAAATACAGGATAAGGGAGTCGTCTTATCGAAAAGCAAACATTTTGTTCATTTGTATCTTTCAAACAGGCAAAGTCAATTCAAAGGTTTCTGTGAGGAGTTTCCTCAGTTGTGGATAAAACTGACATAATGTGGTCCGTGGTAATGGATAACATTGATATCCTATTAGAGCGGGGAATTAATCGTTTTGGTACTTTCAATGTTGGAGGACGTTATGAACCTTAAATGGGGTCTAACTCCTTGTTCATACAGGGAGAGTAGGCTGTCAGGGGTCTCCCAGTCTCCCTATCAGGTACTGTGTAATATTACATCTCTTCAAGAAGCCATATCTCACAGTCCTCCAGCTCCCCCTTTCTCCTGACAAATCCAACTAGCTCAATCAGTCTCTCTCTCTTTCTCTCTCTCTCTCTCTCTCTCTCTCTCTCTCTCTCTCTCTCTCTCTCTCTGTTTCTCTCTCTTTCTGTGTCTCTTTCTCTCTCTCTCTCTCTCTCTCTCTCTTTCTGTGTCTCTTTCTCTCTCAGTGTCTCTTTGTCTTTCTCTCCTTTCTTTCATCCCTTTGATCACCCACTCCTCTTTCCTAGTCATCTCGTCTCATCCCCGCACTCTCCTACAAATTCACGCACAATTTGACACAAACTCTGTAGTCCTAACTCATAACACATCTACTTCGCTCAATCACTCTCTTTCCCTTTACTCAGTTCTCAGTTCTAACCACCATATCATTCTCTCCGTGCCTCTTTCTTTCTTTTCCTTTAGCCCCACATGTGGACCTGATTACTGTAATATAGCTAATACTGCTCACACTGCTAAGGCAAGGAGGCTTGTTTGTTTCAAGACTGCAATTCCCTCGTGCCTATTCAATTTTAGAGTTGCGCATTTAGAAAATAGGACCCATTGTATTCCTCTGTACTGCCCCCCTTTCTTCCATCTGCATATTACTGTAAGGTGTGTGTTACTGTGGGTCTGCGTGCGTGTGTCTGTGTGTGTGTCAGTTAGGGGCTGGGTGCAAATCTATATTGTGATTCATGAGATACAGATATTGTATTGCCAACAATGTGTTAAGTTGTATCCTCACTAGTCCATTGAAAGCACTAAACTGCTTTGGGGTCTACTCAAAGATGTGAATCATAGAGAAGCAAGTTGGTCAGCTAGCTTGCAATAGTAGGCTGCATATGTTGTACTTTGTTGTCATTCCTGTGTTACTGTAACATTTTATTTTACAAATAGTCCTAAAATATTTTCTTAATTTTTGCTTGAAATTAAACACTTTTAGTAGCAGGGTTTCTTTCTCATTCAGATGTCTTTATTTTATTTGTATGAACTGAATGATATAACATGAATGTCACCTTACATTTCTCAGGCATACACTCTTTCCCTTAGATTACATGTAAGGCTTTTATATTTTTTATAATTTATATTTTAATTTATAATTTTGTATAATTTAATTTTGTATAATTTATATTTTTAATAATCAGTGATTCATTATTTGAATATAGAACAAACATGTAAAAATCTGCCTGATATTGAAACTGTAATATTAAGCTGTAAATGTATGCTTTTTAACTTTTTATAACAAGAAGCTTTGAACGGATGGTTTCTGAATTGGATTGTGTAGCTTAAAATGTGTTTATTATAGTTCAAGACATTAATCAAAATACCATCAAACTAATTAGGTGTAGTTAGTATACTGAGCGTTAACTGATTAAAGAATACAAAGAAATATTTGGAGTCCATGTCAAACCATGTAACATGATACCCACCACCAGACCTCCTTCGACTGCCGTTTTTCTTCAAGACATTTTGGTAACAGTATATTTAAAATCGGGTATTTTATTCTGCAGTGTGTTCAATAGGACAAACAAAGAGTAGACTAGATGTGGATCCACACTGGAGATCCTGAAGGATGTTTGAGGATTAAGGTTAGGGTTGATACACGTAGGGTAGTGACATTTGAAATGCATGGCAAGATTCAATTAATTTAAAAGTCAGTCTTTTGTCCACCTTTCTTTAATTAAACTGCACATTCTTAAATAAAGCAATTAAAATAACAATATGTTATCGTAATATTTTCCACTTAGACTGCCATGTGGAGAATTTGAAGAGTTTATCTCCAAAACCCAGAGTCTTGTGTCCAGGCCGTTTCAGATAGGTTCAACTCATCTTTTCAGTCATTGCAAAAGGAATGTTATAAAAGAAAATAGAGAAAGAACAGTGAATACCGGAAAAAGATTACAGAGAGTGCATTGGCAAGACAAGATACACGAGAGAGTAAATTTAGCAGACATCATATGAGCTAACTCTCCACCATGATACGCTTATTAAGCACCAAGCTCAGGGACTTTGTTTTTCGCTAAACCCTATGGAATTTCTTAGGAAGGAAGATCTTCGGCATTGAGCTTGTGTCATGGCCACAGTTGTTTGCAATACTATTTTCTCATACCACAAAGAAAACTGCCAAGATGTTCCAAATGTCATCACCTTTCCAAGTAGAATCCTTCCCACACCCCAGCAACTGATTTGTCTCCATTGTGCTATTAATGAGCTCTGCAACCATTGCTCACTTTCTCTTTGACAAATGAAACAATTCCAATACAACATTCAGCCTATTGAGGAAGAGTTCCAGGATGAGTTGACATTTACAAATATGCAAAGCTGCTCCTAAGCACTGTCACCAATGTCTCTCTCCCTTTCCCTATTGAGCTCATTTCTGTCTGTACAACCTTTTTTCACCTCTACCCCCAATAATTCCTACAAACTCGGCGAAAAAAAAGTTATTTTTAAAATGTAAACATTTCACCCGCTCTTTGAAATACATTCTTCTCTGTCCTGAAAGGACCGTTTAAGGCACAACACAGACAGGGAACTTTTTTCAACCCTTAGCGGGATGTGGTTAGCTGTCTAGGAGCTCAGGTAAGCCATTCATTCCCATTACCGCTGATGGTGGAATAACACTTTATTCTTCTTTTTTACCTGTCAAGGCTTCCAGATGTATGGACTAGTACTGCTCGGCGAAGGGAGGGAAGCTCACCTCGCATCTGAGAAGCTGCAATTCTCATGGAGAGGCATCACCACAGCTGCCCAGAATCTCAAGACTGGCTGCTAATTGGTTGACTTCACTTAAAGAATTTACTGGACCACATTCTGGTTTCCTCACTTCATTTAGTGGATACTGATGACGACCATCCTGGAGTGTAACTCCTTAACTGCCCCATATGTTACCAAAATAGGGAGTGAGGCCACTCGTAGACACTGTAGGAAACGTGCCTGAAGAGGTCCTCAGTGGACAAATGTCCTTTGAGTTTGTAGCAAAGGCATTGGACCACCAAATGTACTTTTAGGTTTAGACTTTGTATATTCAAATGAGAGAAACACAAGGTATACATGTTACCTCTCCGTGAAGATCATTCACATACAGTTCGAACCCCAAATTAAATCTTTGCCACACTGAGATTTATTGAAAAAAACGGTTAAAGAAAAAAGAAAACTGTAAAGATCCTCATTCGTTGGCAACACAGAATGTGGTCATTGTTTCTGTCTCAGTCTGAATTATTATTGATGTGAATTCAACATTTAAAGACCACATGTAATCTACTTCCTCAGAGGTTTTGATGAATTTTTTGTTTATCCGAATGTTTACCCCAATGCTTAGTCATTTCAACAAGATCTCGCACATGGACAATTTCGCGTAGGTGGTTGGGCTTTTTTTCTGGTTTGGCTCTTGCTCTCAACATGTGTCTCACACATTTCACTTCTAGCTCTGCATTCTATTGCATCCTGCACACCATAACTGTCCCGTTAGCAATTAGCTCATCTGCACAAGGCAAATAACAGAGCTGGCAAGACTTTAGAGCACTGCTCAAGCACACCCCCTCAAACATATCACGTCCCGATGAGAACAAAAAAAAGAGAGAAATAATCACCAAAAGATGTCGGAAGATACTGCAAAGAACCAACAGAGTGTGGTCTATTGTCTGGCACAATCTGCAGTATCATTAAAGAATAATAGCGGGAGAAAGGGGGTGGGGGGGTGGTGGGAGAAGAAAGGATGAGCAGACATATTCAATTCCCCAACATTGGTGATGTTACCACAGAATCCTTAGCTCACAGTGTGTGGCTATCTGGGGCCTGGACATTTTGAAAGATAGCAGAGCTTGAGGGGAGACCAAGGGGGGAATGGCATTGATTACACCACAACATCAGATATACCCGACCTCTAATCTGATGGTCTATCTGCAGTCGTACATCTTCATCTATCATCCTCCCTCCAGTCCGTCAGCGCGGGGGTCTCGGGGAGGGGTCCGTCAACAGGGGCAGGAGGAGGGATGACCATCCCCCCCACACACCCGCCAGCCCGCCAATGCATGTGTGTCTCCCAAGCAGTTGACACGACGCTGACGCATTCATCAATCTGTCTGTCACTGTCCGACCGACTTAACGGTTGTGACTTTCTGTTGTTTGCGCGAATGTTATGGAAATCCGTGTGAAAGAAACCTTGGCAACCCCGGCTGACACGCAATACTTTTATTTCTTCTCTGTAGGGAGAGATAAGAGCCAAGCATGAGCGCCTAGCATGGCTGGATTATTTTCAAGTGTAGTGTTGTAAACATCTGTTTCCCCACTGACTATTATTACACTCACTCTATTTTTTCCCTCTCATTGTTACTCATAGTGCTTTTATACTGGGAAATGTGGGATTGGTCTCCAGTCTGTTTTATGCATAATTATCTCACTTACTAATTACCTAAATCTTTCCTCCTAATTCCAATTATGGCGTATTGCGGATCGCCATGTTCAGAGGGAGAATTGCAATGTATGCACAAGAGAAAACAACTATGTTGTGTTAGTGGTCCCAGAACTTGGCAGCGCCGTCGCTTCTTAACCATTGAAAAGAAACGTACGCAACTGTCTCTGATGTTCGTGACCACAACAAGAAGGCCCAGCGTGAGTTTTTAGACATCTGTAATGCGAATAAATGGAAGAAATTGCCCTGCGTCATCCAAGTACACTATATAAGTGCTGCGAAAAAGGTGCATGATGGAAACCAGGAGGTTATCCTCCTAAGAAGAAATCAGAACCAGAGGGGGGGGGTTGCAAACAGGAACTTTCTTTCCACGGCAGTTGGCTGTATTCCTCACCACCACCACCACCACCACAACAAGGTTTACTCATTATGGAGAGGGCTTGGCAGCCTTGCAGGAGTAGTCTCTCTGAGCTGTTATCGCAAACTTAAGATGAGAGACACCGTCTGCTTCGGAGACAGCGGCCCGTCAAACTCTGAGGCAATTACGCCGAGAGCAGAGAGGTCAGCAAGTCAGGGAGGCGGGAGCGAGACTGGGGGCCGGGGCTTATCAGAAGGCCAGGGAACCCACAGCAGCTGAGGAAACTTGTAAGTCCCTACTGCAGAAGTCAACAGAGTTCAGTTTTAAGGGGGGGGTGAAAGGTTACGTATTGGATTTTCATTTCACAGATCTCTTTATCGCGAGTCTCCTAACATCCTGTAGTGGAGAAAGAAGGCAGGAGAGTGGGTCGGATTGAAAGAAGGAGTACAGGTGTACAGTGTTTTTATCACACTGTATTTGGGCAAGGCCACCAACTGTAGTGCGTAGGGGAGAATCCGATTTGAAAAAGAGAGGATCGGTTGAAGAACTTCCTTTGCAAAACTAGACTGACACGAACATTCTTTAGCTAATCGAATGCCACGTTATTTAATCATTTGGACTCATTCTAAAATCCGATATGGATAAAAAATGGAACAGAAACACATGGAGGGACGAAATATCAGGTTTCAGCCTGCTGACATATGTCTTCACTAGCTTCAATAATACATGAGTAATGGTTCACATCATAGGCAGCACCCCTACAATGGCAGTACCATACCAAACATATTTTTTATGAATGTCAAAGCTCAACTCTGCTTTTGTACTTATGCTCATGCATACAGACCTCATAAGGTGAATACTCCACATTAAAAATAACACTCGGAGCTACGTCCTTAGCTCAAGGCTTTATACTTCTGGCCACTGGATGCTTGGATCGAACTCTGCGGCCTGACCAAACGTTGATCAACACCTGTTCCGTGATCTCAAAATCTGGAGGCTATCGGTAAACTGGTCTGTATCACTACGCCATGGTTTTTCCCCTGCACGTTGTGAGGGTCTACAAGACCAGTTCAGGAGTTTAACAAGCCCAGTCAACAGAATGCCCTGGATAATAAACCACCAGCTGGTCATCTTACGACAGGCGATGCAGGCAGTCTCCTGACAGCAAGGACTCCAATCTGCTCCTGGTTTCATGGGAGCAGTATACGCCACAGTGGAGGTGCAACTAGTGAAACACTCCAAACCTTCTGTACTGTACCACCTACTACCAGAATAATACGGCACATTTATAATTGTTTCTCCGTATGCTTGAGACGCACTAAGGATCAATTCCCTCTACCTTGGTCTTCCATCTATTTTTTTTATCACTTTATGTCCATCTTTACAACCCGGAATTCTTTCGCTTCTTTCTGTGGAAAATGATTTGAAACACCCTCTTCCCATAAAAGAGCTCTCTGTTGAACCAAATCACTTTTTAAAAGTCCTTTGAAGATGTGAAACTTCCCATCTGACACAAATCCCGTCTGTTCCCTCCAAAAACATTCTTTAAACACATAGTTTGTTGTCGATATTTGAAAACCTAAATACTAGTGCTGTCAAACGATTAAAATATTTAATCGCGATTAATCGCATTAATGTCATAGTTAACTCGCAATTAATCACAATTAATCGCACATTTCTATTTCTATCTATTCTAAATGTCCCTTGATTTCTTTTTGTCCCATTCTTTTTTCAAATTTTAATGCTCTTATCAACATGGAAAAGTGGTTCGGATTGCTTCGTGCAAATATTTTTTGTTATTGAAAACAACATTGCAATCGCCTGGCTTTGACGAGGGGGCGGAGAATTTGCATCATCTGTGTGCTTGGCCATCAAGTGGTATTTCAGACTGGACGTGCTGCAATGATAGCTCATTTTACAACGACAAAACACACAGATCACTTTGGTCTTGTCAATGGAACCATTTGGCAACTTTTTAAAAGTAAACTTTCCATTCAGAATCTTATTGGCATCCATTTCGGCGTCTCGCGCCCGCCATCCACTCAAAACGTAAAGTTAACCTACTACCAGAGAATGTCTCATATCCGTAAACGGGCTCTGCTACTACGCTTTAGCCGGATCGCAAGCCAAACAAGTGTGTGGCGTGCCTGTTGTTTTGTGTCCGGTCTAGCTAGATCCGGTGTGGTGTTGTAGTTTTTCTAACTTCGGTAGTTGTTGCAACAGCATGTGAAAAAAAAAAGTTTGCTAGGCCAAAAAGAGCGTTAATCGCGCGATAAAAAAATTGACGCCGTTAATTTGGGTTTGCGTTAACGCCGTTAATAACGCGTTAAACTGACAGCACTACTAAATACCTTACTGTAAATTCCTCCAAGTTGAAGGCTGACTTAAATATAGACTGCTATATTCCTTTACCCCAATGTTTAGGAAAGCTCTGTGCAGAAGTCTGTTTATTTGGATTTGAGCAGAACAATCTCCGTCTCCATTCCATTCTCCCGCCAGATTAATTGAGGTAATTGTCTTGGTGTTTGCAACACGAGGTAAAATACGACTCCAGAGCAGTCTGATACCAGCCAACCTGGCAGCCATCAGCGATTGGCATCTGCTGGAGCGCCACACAGCAGTCGCTGTGACGAGACAACCAGACCGGCATTCTGTGTAATTGTAGAAAGTGCAGCTGGTTTTGAATGTCTAAATAAGTGGGCTGCTGCTGTGGTGGAGACGACTTACTTACGTTTTTTATTTTTTCTTCTTACCTTTGTTCTGCTATTGTGTACAACCAGGGTTTTGGTCTGGCGGTTTTCCTTGTCTACATACTGACATGTTTTACATTCATAGTTTTCAGTTCATCTGTGGGCTGATGTCTTTTGACGGTGTTGAGGAGATATGTCATCTATGTAGCGAGTCAGCACTTCCTTTTAAACAATTACACTTCTGGAGTGCCCATTAGAGTGGCCATCTATCAGCAAAGCGGGGGGCTTACAGGACCCCTTGATGACATATGGGGGACACCCAAGGGATCCCCTCTCTGCCTTTGACTTATGACCTCATTCCTCTGGGTCCTGTCATTGGCCCAGCCCAGCCCTGACCCCAACTGCCTGCGTTTGCATAAATTCAAGGGAAGAGGAAATCACCTTTTAATATTGTCAAGGCTTTTCTCACTTTTATGTAGCACTTTGCGGAAAGGATCCACACCTCCCTCACAGACTATATTAGTGGAGTGGGTTTGATGTTTGAATTCTTAACTTAACCATAGGAATACATGATAACTGGAAATGATGTAGGCTAGCAGTAATAAATGCCAACACATGAAAATCTTGACTTTGGTAGCATTGATACAAGGTTGTTCTAAGATCCTATTTATAATAGAGTGTACTCAGTGTTGTTGTAGTCATTGCACATTAGGGTTATGTAATATATAATTTGAGTAAAAGTGCAAATAAAATGTGCTTTAAAAATGCAGTTGAGAAGAAAGTAAATGTATGAAAAAGAATGTTCTGGTAAAAGTAACAGAAAGAAAAGCCTCCAAACGTCTGGGTAATCAAGTCGCCACTCTACACTTCCACGGCTTACTCAACCATCTGGTTGGTATTGACTGCAGTTTGAATGAGGCCACGAACACGTTTACCACCATCCCTCCCTGCACCACTGCTGCATTGTCTCTTACTGTTAATCTGGAATAGTGATTTGAAGGGTGGCTGGATGGAGGACTAAAGCACATAAATGGAGTCCGGGAACAAAAATCAGTTAAGGAGTCACTTCACTTAACTGGAGTAATTGACCAAGTGCCTCTGGAGAACAATGCAAAATGCTGCACAAAATTGGAATGCTATTGCGGTTGGGTTTTTCACCTAATGCCTCATTTTGCTTAAGGCTTAGTTCGCTTTTGGGTCTAGTGATGGCATCACATCTTCCCTCTTTAACTTTTTTCTTCCCTTTCAACAAAGAATCTTAATTAGGCTTTGAGACTATACAGACCATGGTTAGCTCTAAGCAGTTGGCACAGTGCATTTTGAGAGCCATCATTGCCTGCCAGAAGGCATTGAAGCCTTTTTGATTGATCCATCTTCATTATTGCTAAAACACTAACAGCGTTCAAATTGGGCGGCCACTAGGGAAACAAATAGCGTATTCCTCTTCTAAGGATCCTGATTTCTGGTACGTCACCATACTGTCGACACAGCAAAAGTCGGGATATCTTTTCCAGTTTTCGGTTAAATTCTGGGGTTTTAAATTGGATAAACAAAATGGTTTTCCCTATTTGGCTTCTTGAACGTCCCCCAGGGGGAGCTGGAACTATCAGCTCATATTGGGATGACCTCACTTGCAGTATCTGGCATGCTGTCTGAATAAACAATAACCCTGAAACAAAACACTTCCAGGGGACTTACATCTGTGACATGGGAGGTACCCTCCCCTGTCCCAGAGTTCTGACCCTGGAACATTATCTGTAGGGCATAGACTAGGCCCATATTTTGACACACACACACTAGCATGTTTTGAACATTGCATACCAGTGTGGATGGATGGACAAGGTTAATGAGAGTCTGTACAGGCCGATAACCCTGAATGAAACATGAACCAGCCAGGCAGAGAAAAAAACCCTGAAAAACACAGGGACTATTAGGGTGTACAGTAGTTCAAGTACTGGTAGTGTAAGTGTACAGGCGGAACTATGAGTTGTTGGTTGATTCTACGTTCAAATTGACGCGGTGACTCCTGACAACGACGATTCATTATCAAACGAATATCTTTCCAAACCTGTGGGCTTATTCCTCAAAGCACTGCACGCTACGATTGTCCATACAGAAGACAGCACAGCCCTTACCATCTCTCTTTGATTTGGCATTGACAGTAATACACATTATTATCAAATGCAGGAGTGCATACAATTATTTCAGGCTTACTGGACTTCTCAATTCAGACTCATAAACGTGACAAAGTACACAGTTGTTGCTCAGCTTTTTGATTGCTGTAACTGTAGATTGAGGTAAAAACAAAAAGAGTCCTTTTGAAGGTTATTTGCTTTGTGTTAAACTTCTGGGAGGGTCAAAAAAACACTGGAATTACACAACTGATGCATTGACATGTTATCTTGTCCGTGACCTAAGATTGACCTTTGACCTATAATAGAGAAGGTGCACTGTAAACATTAACCATTTCAAAGGTTAGACAGGCATGTTGCTCAACTACTGATGTCACAGTAGTCTTGTGTAGATATAGATAACAATTGGTTATGATCACGTGATTGAGTGAGTTCATCATTATTAAGACATCATTGAGACTTAACATGATGGTGAATATGGACTCCTTACAGTGGAACAAAGCATACATGTGTAATAACAATGACAACGCAGTGGGATAGTTTACACATGAGTCCATTGGGACATAGCAAAGATATGAGAAATGAGCGGGTTGGGAAGAAACCCCTTTTTCAGCTTTCCCAAGCTTTAGTTTCCTGAAGCAGCCCATTCTACTGTATTTGTTTTGAAAAAGCCATTAATTAAAGATGTCTCCCAGAGTTGTTCCTCTTCGTTTTACGTGACTACCGCAGAGTGCTAAATCCATGAGGAATTCCCATGGTGTTTGAATGTCTGCAGTCTCTTTGACTACAAAGACAAAAACAGTGCCGCCTATTAAAAGGGTCAAACAGGTTAAACATGGTCTATTTAGAATGAAATGGTAGCAAAACAAACAGCCCCCCCCACTGTAAAAAAATGAAAATAATATATATATTTTAATAGATGTGAGCTGCTTCCTGTACTTATGTTCCTACTTATTTCCAAGCTAACCATGTATCTAGTTGACAAATCACGTTTGCAGAACAGCTTGGTCTGGCCTTGTGTGTTTCTCATGACCACAAGGGAGACGAGGCAAAGTTGTCGGTCCCAACTGTAGCATCGTCACACTTAATCTCGACACAATGGAGACAGATCTTCAACATTTTCAGAATTGTCACGGCGACATTTTATCACACGTTTGTTCTCAGCTTTTCTCTCTCTCTCTCTCTCTCTCTCTCTCTCTCTCTCTCTCTCTCTGTCTCTGTCTCTCTCTCTCGGTCTCTCTCTCTGTCTCTCTCTCTGTCTCTCTCTCTGTCTTTCTCTCTCTATCTCTCTATCTCTGTCTTTCTGTCTTTCTGTCTTTTCTCTCTCTCTCTCTCTCTCTCTCTCTCTCTCTCTCTCTCTCTCTCTCTCTCTCTCTCTCTCTCTCTCTCTCTCTCTCTCTCTCTCTCTCTCTCTCTGTCTCTCTGTCTCTCTCTCTCTCTCTGTCTCAGGCTCCAGAGTGTTTCCAGACCTTTTAACACGATCACTGTCCTCTGCTTCCTGGTTCTGTCTCAGACTGTTGAGGGAGGGGAAAAGATGAATTATACTGAGGAGAATTTCCTGTTGACGTCGTCTGAATTTCCCTTTGTTTTCACTTTTATGTCATTTCTCATCCATTACAGTAATCATAGCAAGCCCAAAGTGACCTTCTTTAATACTTCATTTTGCGGTCACAGGCATTACTGGGTTGAGTCTTGTTTCCCTGACAGAACATTGTTCACATTTTTTTCATACTTTAAACCAACATCATTTGTTGTTGAGCTAGCACATTTAACCATGATGGCCTCACACATTTATATCAAGATGGATTAACTGTCAAACATCTGAATAACAGGACAATCCACAGATTAGGATGACAAATCCTCTGGCATTTAGAACATCACCTGGTAGATTTATAGTGTTACGTAACACATGCATAACAGTGTTAGTCATAGGAAACTAGCTATTTGCATCTGCTGTTGATGAACTGGAGGGCAAGATTCGATGTACGTCCACGCACCCACTGGCCTGACAAGTCTCTCGTTACTTCTCCTTTGCGCCCTCCTTCTGTCTTTTTGTCTATTTCTCTCACTTTCTCTCTCTTTCCTTCACTTTCTCTCGCTCCTTTTCACTCTCTCCCCGCCTCCAGGGAGAGAGGGCCGAAGCCTGCAGTGGCTAAGATACGGCAGCGCTAATGAATTTGTCCCAGTCCTCAGAGGAGCGCCGTGGCTCTGCCGAGGAAGGGATGAAACGCAAAGGGGAGCGCTCGCAACCGCTCTCCTTCATCTTCATTTGGTCTCAAAGGGAGGGGAAGAAAAGAGGACGAGGAACGTTTCACATCTCACCTCATCCACACCACGGCATCCATCCATCATCCGTGGCAGCTCAAATCCCCCCATTTTCTCTCCATAAAGGGAGGAGAGGGATTTTTGAAAGGGTGCGTCATGCGCTTATTAGGAAAATCTAATTTTTGTAAAGAGGATCATTCATTGGTGTGGAGGCTCTAAATCTTTGTTTTGGTGACATAGTTCCCCTCGTGTTCTTTCTTTGAAAGTGCAAGCACCCTCCCGTACATTCTCATTCTTTATCCATCTGTGATCTGAATCTTTTCTGTCCTTATGAAAATGGATGCAGTTGAGTGGTGGGCCTAGTGAAAACATGTGGCGTAGAGCCTGAGTCTTAAGCCTGGGGCTAGAGTCAGGTTACAGAGCCAGGGTCAGAATGCCAAACCTGAGGGAAAGGCAACACAAGTCGAGGCAAGGGCCTGGGGGTCCGTACAAAGTGACCAAAAAAGGTGCAGTGTGTGACTTCTTTAATTAGGTCTCCCATGTAATATCACAATCATTATTAAAAAACATCTTGCTGGCCCAATGTAATAAAAACAGGAACGATTTCAACTGAAAATGTGCTCGGCACCCATTAGACTTGTGTTTTATGATGAAAGACATGCGATTGCCACATAGGGGGAACAAACTAGTTGGAAACCAGATGCCCAGCTAGGGTTTCTGTTCTCTTTTCACATTTTCAGCTCATAAAACAGGAAGGGAAAAAGAGTTGGGGAGAGGGGGGTGGTGGGGGGTGTAGTTTATAACTGCCCATGACTAGAACTCCTTTTTGTTTTGACTTCATAAAAAACATTACCCCTCTCCTTGACTCATTATTTTTCGCTTATTTTTCCTCAGAGTTTATAAAAGTACAGCGGTGCGTTGTTTCATGCCAAAATGAAAACAAAATGGACTAATGGACATTGCAGAGCCAACAAATCCAAACCTGCACTTGTTTGAGTGGTCCAGTGCCTAACAGTAACACTTGTTGTTCTTCACAAGCAATAGTCTCCTCAAAAGCTATTGTTTCTAAGGCTGTCTTTAAAATCCCTTGCAGTGTAATTATTCTGCACTCTGCAGTCTGGGATTGATGTTTTGACCCCTCCTTTCTTCAATCCAATAGGGTCAAGACAGCCATAATGTGTGCTAACGAACATATCCGACTGAGGGCGTTTTGGATGTGCTTGTTGTCGAAAAAAGACTTGCACAACCACATCACAGTTGTGGGTAGCAGTTATGGATTTCATGTAAGTCCAAAAGACATCCATAATTCATATGAAGCTGCCGGCTCCTCCTCAAAAACAGAAACACGGGGAGGCGTTGAGAGACACGCCGGCCGGTTTCCCAAAAAGAAAAAAAACGCTTGAGAAGCAAACAGGAAATGAAAGGGGAGTGCGGTAGCCAATCAGCCGGCATTCCTACCAGAGGGGCACCGCAAGGTCGCAGGTTCAGAGGGCAGGGTCGTCGTGTGACGAGCACAGCTGCGTGCGATGAGGAGCACATCGGGCCGCCCCTGGATGACCCCTCTAGCCACCACTTCCCCCCGTGACTTACCCATAACACATCTGGCCCTGATTCCATCGAGCAGGCAGGTATCTGTAGAACAGAGAGGCTCCTTCTCTTGTGTTTGTTGGTCATTGATTAACCCCATTCCACCCTCACACAGCCCTCATCATTAGCCTTTTGATTGACAACTTAAACACCCCAGCTACACACTGCTTCCCGTCCCTCGACAAACAGCAAGTTTTTGCCCGACAGCCAGCGTTGGTTTGAATAGGGAATTTACATCAAGAAATGGAAGGAAGAAGGTGGTTGTGTTTCCTTGTGAAATGAATTGGATCGTAAACGTAGTTCAGAATTCAGGAATCGATCATAACTGGAGTTCTCGAGGATTTGCTGGGAAGATCCTCCACATCAAACTGGCAATGGCTCAGGGGGGAGATCAAACACATGATGAATCACCTTGACCTAATTTTTCATACGGGTGCCTTCCAGTCAGGCTACCTTTGACCTAATGCTAACCCCTGTGTGTGTGTGTGTGTGTGTGTGTGTGTGTGTGTGTGTGTGTGTGTGTGTGTGTGTGTGTGTGTGTGTGTGTGTGTGTGTGTGTGTGTGTGTGTGAAGAATTCTACGTCCCACCACTGGGAGGGGTCGTCCCACCGATCCACCAAGTCAAGCGTGCCAGCGTGGCGGAATGCGCACAAATAGAAGCATTTGCATGTTTGCCTACGTTATGCATGTTGGCGTTAGAATGTGCACGTTTGTCTCGCGCCTGCGTCATATGCGTTTGGATGTGCGTGTGCGTTTGACCCTTTACCCATCTAACCTCATCACCGCTCCAGCTGTGAGAAAAGCACCCACCAGTTTTACCGGCAGTCAGATCACCCTTCTTTGTCGCGACATTACCATAATATATTTTATTTATCAAACAGGCCTCCATGCACGTTGCTCTCCCACCACCTGTTAGCGATGCACTCTCCATTGCCACCAAATGCAAATCAGGGCCTCGGCCCAACACATAATTGAGCTGGGAGATGCATCTTCAAAGTACGTGCAGCAGATGTCTCTCATCTCAAGAGACCTTATCTGAGAGGAATCAATAAATAAGGCATAGCTGTGGAAATGTAGATGGATGTGGTGAGGGTGGGCGAAGGGAGGGGAGGAGAGGAGAGGAGAGGGGAGGGGAGGGGAGGGGAGGGGAGGGGAGGGGAGGGGAGGGGAGGGGAGGGGAGAGGAGAGGAGAGGAGAGGAGAGGAGAGGAGAGGAGAGGAGAGGAGAGGAGAGGAGAGGAGAGGAGAGGAGAGGAGAGGGGAGGGGAGGGGAGGGGAGGGGAGAAGGGAGGGGAGGAGAGGAGAGGAGAGGAGAGGAGAGGAGAGGGGAGGGGAGGGGAGGGGAGGGGAGGGGAGGGGAGGGGAGGGGAGGGGAGGGGAGGGGAGGGGAGGGGAGAGGAGAGGAGAGGAGAGGAGAGGAGAGGAGAGGAGAGGAGAGGAGAGGAGAGGAGAGGAGGGGAGGGGAGAGGAGAGGAGAGGAGAAGAGAGGGGAGGTGATGCTGGCAAGTTCCAACTTGGTCAGGAGCTGGGGAGCTGTGTAGAAGAGGGACAGCCCTGGATGGGCGGTGTAGCTGGGGAGATTGTCGCATATGAAAACATTTGCATAAATTCAAAGGGTTGAATTGAACATTTTAAATTACCTTATATTTTAGAACTTGAACTTGAAACAGAAGTGAGGTTTGAACACTATCATTCTCTTCATGTCCATCCCCTTCTTTGTGTGGTATGACTTACTTCAGGACATGCATGCTTAGGCTACGAAGTAAAGCAAAACATCATTATTGAACTGCTTACTCAATTTTCTCCCCCACAGACATGGTAATATTGTATTTTAGTATAACATACTTTTCAGCTATCATTTTCAAATGCTTTTCTAACAGCAATTATATTTCCCTGTAGTAAATTGTATAACCCTCATTTGACCCTCCCCTTGTCACATATGTTTTGGAGTTACTCGATTTGTGGACACTTTTAATGGCGTGTTTTGACAGCACTCTTTGATGCTCGCTGGGTACAGGGATGGAAAATGAGCAATTATCGCTCTTGTTCACTTCCAAACAGGGACTGAGTCAGCTAAAACGGCAGTGGTTGAGTTCTCATTAAGAGAAAGAGACAGAGTCTTCGTAACCCTCCGTGAGAACTGGATCGATAGCACATCTTTGCTCTTGACCGTGCCTGAGCATTAATGAGCTTCCAATGGCAATGAGAACTAATTATTAGCCAGCCAGAGATAGAGGGAACACTAAAGAAAATGTCCTTGAACAGATACATTTGTGAACTGCATATGTCATCACAAACTGATCGATTCTCACAGTGCTGTGGCCATGGTAGGTGTACAGGTAGTTACATGAAAAATTGCATATTTGTGTGATATTGGTATATCTATACTGTTACTGTTGTTGGAGTAGTAGACACTATACTGTATGTCGAAGTATCAATGCTTAATCTCTGTTGAGGCACTCATTCAAAAAGATACCTAAGGTTGTACTGCGGAACAGTGCCTTGTCATCACAGAGTTGTTCCTAGGTTTGATTTGGGTTTGGTGCACTGTTAGGTGCTCAGATAGGCTATCTCGCATACCTTTCTGTGAGGAGTTTGCATGTTCTCCCTGTGCTAGCATGGGTTGCCTCCAAAAAGCACCCCCACACACCAGGACCAGGCCATGGGTGCACACCTACACTTGTTCCCTGGTCTCCCTGACGTGCCTGATCTGCTCCTGACAGGCCTCAGAGGAAGGACAAAAAGGATGGGAGAAAAACAGTGAAGGAAGTTCTTGGAAGGAAGTGGACACTTCCACAGCGTGTGCGTATGTATGTTGGTGTCGCCGCTCCCTGTCATTGCTTGACCATTAAAGGTTTATCCCTGCTCAAACGATTACCACACACTCAATACTTCCAAACCTGTTAACTATTGTCCCTTCCTCTCAGTCAGGTATTTGATTCCTCGTGACAGCAATGGAAAACAAAGGCGAAGTTTGACATGACTATACAGAGGAAGAAAGAGCCGGAGCTTCTCCCCAAGCTTTCTTTTCCTGTAGCTTAGCTTGCACCCAACGCTAATACATTCGAACAGTTCATGTCATGGTGAGAGGCAGTGGTGAGTGGAATCTTGACTAGTGAGCACCACTTTTCGGAGCCTGTGAGACAACGGAGCGAGTCCCACCTTTAAACATGCCTTCTCCAAAAAGTGAAGTGTTATAATGACTCGAACGACCAACGACGGTACCAGCCGAGCCAACGAGCCCTCTGCAGCTTTTGCCAGCCTCTCATGGCTCCATTAAGTCCATGTAAAACCACAAGGGCCATTTAAAACCAGAGAATGCATTTAAGGCTGGTACAATGGAGAATCACCACCCACATCAAAGCCGGCCTGCATGGTTCAAACTATTGGTGGCAGTGCCAGAGGGTGTGTGGGAAGAGAAATCTTGGCATGCTTTCGTCGGACTGGAAGTGCCACAACAGGGTATTGACGCCATGGTGATTACACTGTACCACTGTACTCATTTTGTACCCCTAATACGACTAAACATTTGCAGTTTTGAGGGGAACATTTGACATGAAAGTAACAACAGTAAAAACCACTGTTAAACAGCTGATGGGTTTTTTCTGACGTCGTACCATTCTGCTGTGATAGAGGAATATTTTCCTGTTCATCATGTATTCTGATTCATTCTGAAACATAAAAGGAAAATAACCAAAACATATTCATATTTGCATGTGACAAAAAAGACGGTATGTAAGAATTTAGTTATTCATGCAAAATGTTGCCGCTGTTGAGAACATCAAATTCATGCGGCAGAGAATATCTGAATCCTTTTACAGTAAATAAAACGAACAAACCAACAATTTCAACCGTGACATGGACAACATGCCATCGTTTGCATGAATCCCGCCCGGTGCCTCGGAAACAGGACTCATGTCTGGTCCAGTGCTCTGAACTTCAGCACACTATTAAAAGAAGAGACGTTGCGGGGGGGGGGGGGGGGGGGGGGGGGGGGATCTGACTGATTAAAAGAAGGCTGTCAGGGGTGATGAGAGCCTTGCAGCCCCCTGTGGACCATTACTCTGTCCCACCCACATGTGGCTGATTCGTAACCCTGGCGACGGATAGCCCACATGAGGGCCGAGCTCTGCATGTGTCCGCTCGCTTGTGTCATCGTAGGGGTAGGGTCACGGTGTGTGTTCCTGCCTGCTTCAGCCTGGATGCCCATTGATTTACATTGCTAATTGGATGTGATGGTGTTCACGTTATCTTCCACAACCTATTGCTTTATACATTACACTGATTATTCATACAGGTTGCCATGCCATGTTTGCAAATTATTAAGCGAGTGAGTTCGCTTCTGAAATGATAATTTCTCATGTTAACCTTCAAACTTAGATATGGAATATGTAGTAATGAGCAATGCTTCATGAGTTTGAAATCGCTTCAGCGGTGACCTTAAATAAAGTGGACATGAATTGATGTCTTGAAGATAAAAACTTTCATCTTCAAGTCAATAAACAACAGTGAAGTTTTGACTGAAAGCTAGGATCATGGTGCAACCAACCAACCAACAAGGCAATGTCTTGAAAGCCATATTTATGAATTCAGTTTCATGATTTTCTGAGTATTCCACATCTGGACTTCAAAGTTATGTTTTCATTCCAGAGAGCTGGTATGAAAAACTGTTTAAGCCACACTTCTACTGTCTACTTTTACAACCCTAAACAGAGGATGCATCATTTACAGTGACAAAATCTGTCGCATATTTTTGTATTATACACCTTCATGTAATGTATATAGGTCTTTTACTAATGTTACAGCCCAGGCTGATTTTAGAACAAGTCATCTCTGAGGTCCTTCTTGGATCTCAGAACGTTTTCTTTGAAGTATAATCCAGATTTCCCTTTTCCCCTCAGCTGATATTAACTTATTCTACAGTATTATCTTTTCTGTCATATGCTCCTAACTACAATCTACTGTTCTTTCCCGCAAGGTTTTATTAAGTAGTCCCACAGCCGTGAAAAGGTAAGCCTATATCTAGCACGGAATGCAAACCATACAATATAAATTTGAATTTGAAAATGTATAAATCCTTCTGAATTGAGCCAATTACGAGCCCTCGTGCTGGGCCTGCAGGCTGGGGAAAATGTCCCCCAGCTGGGGAAAGGTTTTCTTGGGTACTTAGGTTCTCCCTCTCGCTATCCACTCACTCTGAAAGAAGTAGGCGTTGAGTGGACTGAATAGGCAAGAGGGTTCTCCAGTCTTCGTCTCATAGTGAGACCTCGAAAGATACGGTTCAAAGGCTTGAAATACGAGTGCCTGGCAACAAGAAAGACCTTTAATAAAGGGTGGGAAGCAAGAAGGCAAACTAATAAAATCCATATTTTGTTTATGTCTGTAGCTATGTCATGATTATAGTTGGTTATTGTGTTTGCACACTATTTGTTTATGAATGCATCTTCTCATGAAAAAAAATTTGAAACCAAAGATACGCTAAGGGGGGGATCAAGGGGTTGTTTTCATTGTCGTTCATCCAAAGGTTCTTAAGTGCTCAGTTGAAGCCAGTAATTGCTCAATTCAATCGTATAGATCCTTAGTCCACCCAGACATCAATGCTAACCCATGCATAAAGTTACCTCGTTTATCTGTGGAAAAGAAACAGTGCTTCTTCCTCCGAAAAGCCGTTTTTCTCCATGATGAAACAGTTTTGAGAGGGTTCCCCTACTGTGTTTGGGTCTCAACAGGATGATCCGACATCCCATAATCATACCTCAGAAAGGCCTTTCTCTTACTAACAGAGGATCCCTATCAACAAGTTCATTATTTGATTTTTGTTCCAATCAATACAACAAAAACATGGTTCTTTTTATCGAAATATGTTTGTGTGTTTGATGTGGCCAAAGAATTGCTTGTCAGCGACGGCCGCCGCTGTTCAGCCAATTGGTCTCTTTGAGAAGGAAGCTAGTTATTGCGTTGACGTTGGATGTATATCGCAGAAGGTCAGAGTTCAAGGTCAATTCCCCCTTTCTGCATTTTTGTTTAACCACCACAGTCGCATAAATGCCGAGGACAGAGAAAGCTGATAGGGGCGTTTGTCAAGGCAGAGTAACGAATAAAAACTCTGGTGTTGACCTCTACAACACGGGGTCATAAACACTTTATGTCAGTGTATGTGTGTGTGGGGGGGGGGGAGTCGCAGTAAAGAAAACGAGATGATTGGAGAATGAGTGCATAGGTGTGCATGTCTATAAATGGGGGCTGGGAAGGGTAGGAATGTAGCAGTGAAAGACGTGAACGACATTTTGTGCTGAGAAATTCACATCCTCAAGGTCATTGGGGCTCTGATTAAGGCCTCCGGAGGTTTGTGTGTGTTTTTCCTCTGTAAAGCAAAACAAGCAAGGAGAATAATCGAGGCTTTGCAACTGATGTCCTGTCCGCTTATGGCTGCTCACATTTTCACCGAACGTACCGTATATACATAAAAAAAAACATTAAATAAACACCAAAAGTCAGACTCCAAACAATGATTTATCCTGTGCTGAAAACATTTTGCGTGTGGAAAACCCATACCCGTGCATAAAAAGCCAAGCTATAACAGTATGTCCACTTTAAGGTTTATAGTATCCAAACGGAATATGAAAATGACAAATGTTGGCTTCACCCGAGTTGATTTATTGACCACGCGGTTCATGAAGACGTTTATTTAAATGTAGAATTTTCCAGAAAAAGTGAAGTTGAGAAACGAGCAGGACACAGCAGCGTGATGAAAAGTGTTACTTTTACTCACGGTAATTACACAGCCGTCACTTGGTCCACCTCTACTGCTTACCACAGCAGCTGTTCGAGTATACAGTACATTCTGCAATGTGAACTCAATTTGTTTCTCAATTTGTTTGTCTCTCAATCACTTTATCACATTGTAATTGCAAAACAGTGGATACCTGTTGGGTCTGTTCTCGAAATTTTAGCTTTGCAATGCATTCATAGCAATAACAGCTCAAAATACTTCATCGCAAACTACTCTATCTAAATTACAAAGCAAAGGCAGCACTGTATTGTAAAAGCCAGCATTGTATTTAATCATCTTCATCTATAAATAATGGCAGAGGAATTTCTTTATTTCAAATAAGCTGCATACAGAATGCATTCAGTACATCAGTACATCTTGCATTCAGCATCTCATTATTATCCTGTCATTGAAATTAAAGTCACAATTTATTGCCATTCTGGTCCATGACAAAACTGAACAGAAAAATACATATGCCAGTATTAAAAGTGTGTTTATTATTTCAGGCAGTGTATGCTTCAGTTGACAACAATTGATAAATATGTTGAGACCAAGCAACTCTGTAATGCAGTCTTTAGACGTCTCTCCATGAATCACTTATATTAAACTTTGTTAGTCGTCTGTGTTCTGGTATGAAGGCTGCAGGAGGTTTAACTGAGAAACAGGTGCGGTTAAAAAAAAAAAAACGGGTGACTTCCTGGGTAGGCACGGAACTGGAGCACTCAGCCACACTGACATGTCCCCCTGACCACATGATCAAGGCCCAACTTGTACCTGCCAAGAGATGGAGACATATGGGTTAACAAGGAGTATGTGTGTGTAATGTAAAACAATGCAGAGTGTACTGCTACTGGAACTGGATCTGTCAGCGCTCTCCCTCCTTCCTTCCTTCCCTCTCTCTCTCTCTCTCTCTCTCTCTCTCTCTCTCTCTCTCTCTCTCTCTCTCTCTCTCTCTCTCTCTCTCTCTCTCTCTCGCCCTCTCTCTCGCCCTCTCTCTCTCTCTCTCGCCCTCTCTCTCTCTCTCTCGCCCCTCTCTCTCTCTCTCTCGCCCTCTCTCTTTCTCGCCCTCTCTTTCTCTCTGTCTCTTTTATGACAGTAAGTCTGGTAATTATACCTGGACTGCTGGAGACTAGCTCCGAGTGAGCCTGAAGCTGTGCTGGCAATGTATAACTATACAGTGTAGGACGGGCTCAGGAGCAACCCAAAACACCATGATGACACGGACATACAGAATAAATTGAATATATTGAAATATTGAGTCTTTCTGGCAAAAAAAACCTTCCTTATTTGATTAAGATCCATGTGTAAAAGTCATCATGCAACAAAGCAGGTAAACCGTAGTCTTTGTCATGGCAACATCCATTTTTCATGAAGTCATTCAGAAACGGGCGCAGGTGATGTCAGTGCTGCTGAGAGAATCCTTATCCTATTACTTGTCACTCACAGAACCGCGGAACTCAATTACCAGGTATACCTGTGGCTTCCAATTACCTTCATGGCAAGGGTAGGTGTCAAAATATTGATTCAATTAATGTCCCACTCCAAATAATGACACACTGTGAAGACTTATGGTCACCCAGATAAAGGCTGAACTAATCAAGTGTGGCAATGATGTAGTGGATGACATTTGGAACTTGCGGCGAGCCTTGGGTCTGGAGTCTCGCAGCACTTGAGATGCACACAAAGGACAGCCTGGTTGTCCGGATCTTTGGCGTAATCCATCTTATCCTATTGATCTACCTCAATTACCGCTGCCCTTTTTAACATGGGGTGTCACTTGTGATTTCCTTGTTCTGGGATTATAAGCACTGAACAGTCAAAAGTAGAGTGGAAGAACTTTAAGGTTGCGGAGGGTTTAAAATCACAAAGGGTTGCCGATTCGATCGCAGCAAAGTAGCCGCCTATTTTGTTAAGCCACTGCTTTTAATCAGAGAAAACCTACCCCTGATGTTAATCACATCAGATTGAATTTGTTGTAATTTGATGTTATTTATTCAGTATCGAATGACAATGGTGTACTCTCATTCAGTTATTACAAGTTAATTGCACATCACCATGCTTTTCTATATCCTCAATATACATAGCCCCAGCCTTGTAAGGATGTTTCCTAACACAATATGGTCCGGATTGTTAATGAGATATGTTGAGAAAGACCATTTGAGTTTGTTGTGTATCCAGCTGCTGCTTCTCTCTAGTGATTACACCATCAGTGATAGCCCTGGGACAGCTGAAGACCCAAGGTCAAGTGATCTAAACTACAGTAGGATTAAGATACCAGGATTAAGCTCTTTCTACTGCTGGCACAAGAATAGCACCAACTTAATCATTAAAATGTACTACATTATGGAAGACACAAGAAATGGCCTCCTTGGCCTTGGACAAGCTGAGAATGTTCTGGTGGGAATTGTGACCTAGAAAATCGCAGTTGCTTGTTTTTGCAAGAATGTATCGGTGTAATAATCCCATTGTCTGGACATATTGGCAACCTGTCCGTACAAGTTCCAAAGATACTCAAAAATGTGTTTTTCAAGGAATGTAAACTGTAAATAATAGTGGTAATGTAGTGCCCTCAATCTCCTTTAGTCATCTGCAGCTCGGTCAAGCGAAATTAAACGGTTCAAGAAAACCTGCAACAAATTTAAACATTTACTGGTAGAGAGAACTAAATAACAGCTAAATGCTGCAATAGCTATTTCATGCCAGGACTCTTTCGGGGCGCCAGGGGCTAAATTGGTTTACAAGTTGATGTATTAGAGTAGCACTGATGAAAACCTAATTAAAAACACAAGGCTAAATCAGCATGCCAAAGAGGCGACATAAAAATGAAAATAGAGGCTAAGAGAGGGCAATTCGGAGACAAATAATCAGCACATTTTCTTCGAAAAGGAAACCTGGATAAGATGAACCAGATGGCACAATTAGATAGCAGTTGTCATGAAGTTAACTGTGGTCATACCTTACTTGGTTTTCACAGTTTGGGGATTGCAATATGGTGCTGTTGACTTGGAGTGAAACAGCAAAACAGAAATCTCCGGCTCCAGCCAGTTTTGCTGCCCGAAGCCTTGGGGTGTGTGGGTGTGTGTGCGTGTGTGTGTGGGGGGGGTGACAGTATGTGTTAATAGTGAAGGAGTGAGAGGTAGAGAGTGTTTCTGCCAATGTCTTCCATTGCATGACTGTTATATCTCTAAACCCCGATGGTCAGCAATAATGTGATATGCTTTGCATCCCAACAGAGCAAAAATGACCTAAAACTAAAGCAGAAATAATTTAAATATATCTGAATGAGAGCACATCTTCTATAATTTCAATAGACCTGGGAATGAGAATAATTTCATATCCTTGGATTACTAAACAAATGTAGATTCTAAGGAAATCTTTCCATTACTGGGCATGTATTCAGCTGGCTGACCCAAACTGAATATAACTACTACAGCCACAATTATTTACTCCTTTTAAACATAGCTGGGGACCTCAATTAAGTTTGCTCGCAACCTTTTTGTAGGGGCTAAATGGATTTAAGTCTTCCAACAAATTGCTTTTCCTGTGGTAAGCTGGTGTAGAGTCCACTGTGAATAGTTCAACTATATACACCTGTGAGTGGAAGAAGAGATGCTAGTTTTACGATTGATGTGCAAATTAGTACTGTCTGAAACCTTTTTTTACTCAAACCAGCGGCTGGGTAATTCATGACTGTACTGATAATCACACCCTCAAACCAACAACTTTTACAAAGTAACCACATATTATAACCACATATCCCCTCCTTGAGTCACCACCTTACCGCGGTGGAGGGGTTTGCGTGTCCTAGTGATCCTGGAAGCTATGTTGTCGGGGGCTTCATGCCCCTGGTAGGGTCACCCAAGGCAAACAGGTTCCAGGTGAAAGACCAGACAAAGAGTGGCTCAAAAAACCAACCATGAAGAAATACAACAATGGTTCTCAGTTGCCCCTGCCCGGAAGCGGGTCACCGGGGCCCCCCCCTGGAGCCAGGCCCGGGGGTGGGGCTCGATGGCGAGCGCCTGGTGGCCGGGCCTTTTCCCATGGGGCCCGGTCGGGCACAGCCCGAAGAGACAACGTGGGACCCTCTTCCAGTGGGCTCACCATCCGCAGGAGGGGTCATGGGGGTCGGGTGCAGTGTGAGACGGGCGGCGGCCGAAGGCGGGGGCCTTGGCGGTCCGATCCTCGGCTGCAAAAGTTAGCTTTAGGGACGTGGAACGTCACCTCGCTGGCGGGAAAGGAGCCTGAGCTGGTGCGCGAGGTAGAGAGTTTCCGGCTAGATATAGTCGGCCTCGCCTCGACGCACAGCGTGGGCTCCGGAACCAGTCTCCTTGAGAGGGGCTGGACTCTCTTCCACTCTGGAGTTGCCCTTGGTGAGAGGCGTCGAGCTGGGGTGGGAATACTGGTTTCCCCTCGGTTCGGCGCCTGTACATTGGGGTTCACCCCGGTGGACGAGAGGGTAGCCTCCCTCCGCCTTCGGGTGGGGGGACGGGTCCTCACTGTCGTTTGTGCTTATGCACCAAACGGCAGCTCAGAGTACCCACCCTTTTTGGAGTCTCTGGGGGGGGTGCTGGAAAGCGCTCCTCCTGGGGATTCCCTCGTCCTCCTGGGGGACTTCAATGCTCATGTGGGCAATGACAGTGAGACCTGGAGGGGCGTGATTGGGAGGAACGGCCCCCCCGATCTGAACCCGAGTGGTGTTTTGTTGTTGGACTTCTGTGCTAGACACGGTTTGTCCATAACGAACACCATGTTCAAGCATAAGGGTGTCCATATGTGCACCTGGCACCAGGACACCCGAGGTCTCAGTTCGATGATCGACTTTGTAGTCGTGTCATCGGACTTGGGGCCGCATGTCTTGGACACTCGGGTGAGGAGAGGGGCGGAGCTGTCAACTGATCACCACCTGGTGGTGAGTTGGCTTCGATGGTGGGGGAGGACGCCGGTCAGGCCTGGCAGGCCCAAACGTAATGTGAGGGTCTGCTGGGAACGTCTGGCGGAACCCTCTGTCAGAAGGAGCTTCAACTCCCACCTCCGGGAGAGCTTCGATCATGTCTCGGGGGGGGCCGGGGACATTGAGTCCGAATGGGCCATGTTCCGGGCCTCCATTGTTGAAGCGGCTGACCGGAGCTGCGGCCGCAGGGCGGTCGGTGCATGTCGCGGCGGTAACCCTCGGACCCGGTGGTGGACTCCGGAGGTGAGGGATGCCGTCAAGCTGAAGAAGGAGGCCTATCGGACTTTATTGGCTGGTAGGACTCCAGAGGCAGCTGATGTGTACCGGCAGGCCAGGCGGAACGCGGCTTTGGCGGTCGCGGAGGCAAAAACCCGGGCATGGGAGGAGTTCGGCGAGGCCATGGAGAATGACTTCCGAACGGCTTCAAAAAGGTTCTGGACCACCATCCGGCGGCTCAGGAGGGGGAAGCAGTGCTCTGTCAACACTGTATACGGTGGGGATGGTGCGCTGCTGACCTCGACGGGGGACGTCCTGGATCGGTGGAAGGAATACTTCGAAGACCTCCTTAATTCCACCAACACGCTTTCCGACGTGGAGGCAGAGTCTGGGGACATCGGGGGGGGCCCTTCTATCTCTGGGGCTGAGGTCGCCGAGGTGGTTGAAAAGCTCCGCGGTGGCAGGGCCCCTGGGGTGGATGAGGTCCGCCCGGAGTTCCTTAAGGCTCTGGATGTTGTAGGGCTGTCTTGGTTGACACGACTCTGCAACATCGCGTGGACATCGGGGACAGTGCCTCTGGACTGGCAGACCGGGGTGGTGGTTCCCCTCTTTAAAAAGGGGGACCGGAGGGTGTGCTCCAACTTTAGGGGGATCACACTCCTCAGCCTCCCTGGGAAAGTCTATTCAGGGGTCCTGGAGAGGAGGGTCCGTCGGATTGTCGAACCTCGGATTCAGGAGGAGCAATGTGGTTTTCGTCCTGGCCGTGGAACAGTGGACCAGCTTTATACCCTCCGCGGAGTCCTGGAGGGTACATGGGAGTTCGCCCAACCAGTCTACACATGTTTTGTGGATTTGGAAAAGGCGTTCGACCGTGTCCCTCGGGGGCTCATGTGGGGGGTGCTCCGAGAGTACGGGGGTACCGGATTTCCTGATCGGGGCTGTCCGGTCCCTGTACGACCGGTGCCAGAGTTTGGTCCGCATTGCCGGTAGTAAGTCGAACTTGTTTCCGGTGAGGGTTGGACTCCGCCAGGGCTGCCCTATGTCACCGATTCTGTTCATTACCTATATGGACAGAATTTCTAGGCGCAGCCAGGGTGTTGAGGGGGTCCGGTTTGGTGACCTCAGGATCGGGTCGCTGCTTTTTGCGGATGATGTGGTCCTGTTGGCTTCATCGGGCCGTGACCTTCAGCTCTCACTGGAGCGGTTCGCAACCGAATGTGAAGCGGCTGGGATGCGAATCAGCACCTCCAAATCTGAGGCCATGGTAATCGACCGGAAAAGGGTGGAGTGCCATCTCCGGGTCGGGGAGGAGATCCTGAACCAAGCGGAGGAGTTCAAGTATCTCGGGGTCTTGTTCACGAGTGAGGGAAGAATGGAGCGCGAGGTCGACAGGCGGATCGGTGCGGCGTCCGCAGTGATGCGGGCTCTGCATCGGTCCGTCGTGGTGAAGAAGGAGCTGAGTCGAAAGGCGAAGCTCTCTATTTACCAGTCGATCTACGTTCCTACCCTCACCTATGGTCACGAACTATGGGTAGTGACCGAAAGAACGAGATCGCGAATACAAGCGGCCGAAATGAGCTTTCTCCGTAGGGTGTCCGGGCTCTCCCTTAGAGATAGGGTGAGAAGCTCGGTCATCCGGGAGGGGCTCAGAGTAGAACCGCTGCTCCTCCGCGTCGAGAGGAGCCAGCTGAGGTGGCTCGGGCATCTGATTAGGATGCCTCCTGGACGCCTCCCTGGTGAGGTGTTCCGGGCACGTCCCACTGGGAAGAGGCCCCGGGGAAGACCCAGGACACGCTGGAGGGACTATGTCTCTCAGCTGGCCTGGGAACGCCTTGGGGTCCCCCAGGAAGAGCTGGCGGAAGTGGCCGGGGGGAGGGAAGTCTGGGCCTCCCTGCTTAGGTCGCTGCCCCCGCGACCCGATCCCCGGACAAGCGGCAGATGACGACGACGACCACATATTATTGTTCTTGGACGAAGTTGTTGTAATTGGTCATTAAAAAATAGAGCCATGTTTACAAGTTCAAAAGTGCTAACATCTGATATTCACAAAGTCACACAACACTTTTTTATGTCTAATTGAGAAGTCAGCTTGTTATTTTTTGTCCACGGAAAGAGACAAAATAGATTTTTATGACGTTCATTGTTGCTTTCTTTCTGGAAAATAGTCTTTCTACAGCAAGATGCCCGTCCCCCTTTCCAAAACACATTCCCACCCTATCTGCAATTCCGATTCTTCTCTCCACTCAGCCAAGCATATCTCTCCTCCAGCACCTGACAAGCCCATCGGATCGGATGTGTGCAGGTATCTTCCTGGCTGGACAGTGACGGACGGCCAACGTTTCGACCACGTCGAAGGTTCCTCATGTTTAATTCCGTCCGCAACCTTTTTCTCAGCCGGTTCCCAACCGACAGCAGCCTGGGAGAGTTGGAGTGAAGGTGGAGTGTGCTCTGGGTTTTAGTAGGGCCCCTCTGTCCATCACCTTCTACATTTGCCTCAGTGGAACATTCAATTTATTTTATAGGGGCACTCCACTCGATAGGACTGACCTCTGGCAGCCCATAGGGAGTAATGAGATGGTTACAGTGGTGTCAGTCTCAAGGTTGACTGGGCGGACCAACCGTCATGTGGGATCGTCTGAAAGAGTGTTGTAAAAAATGTGAAGGTTGGCTGTTTTCAGAGGAATGCGCCATCCCATCCCAGATTCCCCCCTCCTTGCCCGAGAGTGGTATTGTCATTCCTCTGATCTGAGTGGCTGATTGGTTTGTCATGGATAGAATTCATCATATAATGGAAACGCTGGTAGATGAGATGGTGAGGGTCTAGTTTGATATAAAAAAAGGGGGTTATGAATGGTGGTCTGTAAAAGCAAAAACAAAACCATAACATCGCCATGCTGTGGCCAAAGAGAGAAACACACACACACATACACACAACGTTTTTAACAGCTTGCTCATGGAAGAAATCGTCAAACATGAAACCCTAACTATAAAGGGGACTGGTACAATGACCATGCATTATACCAGCGCACCACTGCCCTAACTGTCATGGTATTCCCCTAGAAATATGAAAACTCGTCAAACTCTAACAACGTCTGGACGAGCACCAGCACACCCGACTTTTTCCAGACGGCATCAAGTGTTTTAGAAAAGAACCATTCATATCTAAGACATGCGGTCACACTTTGCCAAAGGCCTCAGGATCATTTGGTAATCCTGTTCAATACTTCTTGTATCTTTTACATGTGCGTTAAGCTGACGTCATCTTTCTCATCTTTATGCAATCCAGACAGGGAGGAGGAAGGGGGGTGAGGTTTGACCAAACAGCGGAGCTTCGGACAGCTGCCGTCACGATCTGGGCAATGTTGACTATCTTCCTGTGGTGCTACGTTGTGGGTGGTCAAAAATGGCGGGTGACCTCTGGGATGTAAGGTTAATGAACTTGTCGAGTGCTACAGAGACCCACTCGAGTCTTAACACAAAGCTGGGTATCATAAGTGAACGCAAACGAAAGGACACACACCCAACTATGGTTCTATTCAGAGGTTGAAATACATTAGGTATCCTGAATAAATAGACTGAGGTTGAAAGTCACCGTCTTAGAACTGGGAACGCACACACACATTCCTTCCTTGGTCTGATTAATCCAGTCATTAATCAGCTTGTGGGTGATTGCTATAAACAGTATTGATAGTCCATGCGGCCTTCATGTCAACATACTCCTGTGTTTATGTGAATGCGTGCCCAAGTGGGCGTCTCCACACACGCTGGTAATTAGCATGGTTTCCACCATTATACTCATTCTAGAGGTACTGTCGAATGGCGAGGAGGGAGGGAGGGAGGGAGGGAGGGAGGGAGGGAGGGAGGGAGGGAGGGAGGGAGGGAGGGAGGGAGGGAGGGAGGGAGGGAGGGAGGGAGGGAGGGAAAGTTGGAAAATAGAAGAGAGAAAGAGAGTTAAAAAAAACGGGTTAGAAAGGAGGGCAGTTACAGTAAGAGAAAAAGTTTGAGACAGGAGGTAAAAAAGGGTGCAAGTGAGGGATCGAATGAGAGTAGAGAGAGGGAGACTTTGGCAGGACTAGGAGTGATGGATCCCTTTGAAGATGAGAAAAAAGGAAGAGTATGAGAGACTTAGACCGAGTAGGAAAGCTGTCTCTTTTACTATGAGGTTTCACACTTGTGTCATGTCCAGCTTCAATGAATCCTTTCTTTTTTGCAGTATTTCTTTTTGCATATTATCTGAAATCATACATGCTTTTCTTCAAGAAAATAGGGGAAAAAGTTGCATTCCCTCGGGTTGGCATGAAAGCAGCATCTGCTTGTGTTGAGGGGAAAAAAGAGGACGCCAATGGTCGAGCTGGCGAATTTCAATGATTTAAGCTGAGGAGTCTCTCATTCTCTCTCTCTCTCTCTCTCTCTCTCTCTCTCTCTCTCTCTCTCTCTCTCTCTCTCTCTCTCTCTCTCTCTCTCTCTCTCACACACACACACACACACACACACACACACACACACACACACACCTAACCTCTGACAGTGCTGAACCCTCTATCCATTCCCAGGCAGCCCTTCAGGATCACTACAAAGGAATGCAATGGGCAAAGGAATTGATGCAGGTTAAAAATAGCCTGTGTTCCAGAGCTGTATGGTACAATTAAATAGCGTTTAAAGTCTTCAAAGTCCAAACAGAGAGCCAGCGGAATTACCTTTTTATCGATGCCATATTGTTTGGGTTCAAAGCTAAAGCTAGCAGACTCCAGTGCAGACTCTGACTCTGCAATTTCTGTTGATTGTCTGGTCTGCAACATGGGTTGGCCCCAGAATGATAAGATCGTTGGGTCAATTTAATGCTATTCTTGACAAGTTTCTTAATTCTTGTAGATGCCTTTGAACTGGTTAAATTAGTATGCTAACTGTATTTACTAGTTAGTGGGGCAAAGATTATTTACGTATTACGTGATTATGCATGAGGTAAGTGTATGGTAGATATACCATGAAAAAAACTTTTTCTTATCATTGATTAGGTTCATTAAATGGATTCCATTTATCTTGATAAAGGACTGCCTTGAATTGATCTTTTATTATGGAGCACAGTTGGGGCGTGGCTGGATACCAGGTTTTCACACTCACTTTTCCCTTCAGCAATGCTATCTGGGCTGGGTTACAAAATGGCCGTCTGACCCTGAATGGAGATGTGCGGATATTCGACACCTTTTTACGCTTCTTCTTTGTCTTGGCCGTTCTTATGAGATCAGTCTCTCGATTTTTCTAAACGCATGTGAGGAGGCATATGGAAGTTAGGTCACAGCTATCTGGAGCTAAGCTAACTGTACAAGGGACTTAGAGATCGGTACTGCAGCACTAGTCTAGTTGGTATAGGGGATAAGAAGCTGCCACAGAGAGGCGCTATTTTAATCAATGCCAAGGGACACATTAGTTTGTGCCAGGGATTGAGTTGTACTTTGTTTTTGCTGGAGCCTGCTATAAATACGGTATTACCATGATTTTAGGTTTTAATACGCTAAAAATACATATAGACATCCTAATTCTTTCAACTCACAGTTCAAACATTGGTTTGGACTGCAGCCAGTCTGTGAAGACCCAAAGATAAATACTTGTCTTACACATACTTTCCCAAGCCAAGCTCTCAAAGCCACAGCATAAACACAAGTGAACTTTATTGTATGAGTTAAGCTAATTACAGATACAACTGGAGAGCAGCTAGTTAAGGCCAGGTGGAGATTGTGGCACAGAGAGAGAGAGAGAGAGAGAGAGAGAGAGAGAGAGAGAGAGAGAGAGAGAGAGAGAGAGAGAGAGAGAGAGAGAGAGAGAGAGAGAGAAAGAGAGAGAGAAAAAGAGAGAAAGAGAAATACAGAACAAAATCTATTTAAACTGTTCATTGAAATCTCTACAGTTGTACTGTTTATTCGCTAAATCCAGACAACCATTAATACCTCAAGAAGAAAACAACTGAAACGTTGTAATTAATTGGAGAATTGTGTAGCACCTGGGGACTTGCGGTACCTTGACTCTTAGACAATAATCTAACCTTGTTCAGAAAACAAGAAACAATAATGACAGACCTGGGGTAGCCCAGAGGAGGAAGGCCAAACATGATACAATCTCCAAGTCACTTTTCCGTGGAGTCTCCACGCGCAACTTGCTCACTGGCATGCAGCTCTGTAATTGACTGTTTAACCAACAGCGCAGGAATGAGCTTAGTTTAGAGCTGAGCACATCAAATGATCCGGACTACTCGTGTTTTTCTCATCACAACCAACTGGATCTCTACGGATCGGACTGAGTTTATGCTCCAGAGAAGCCATCTTAGATGCTGCATTATTCATCACATTTATGTTGGACCCAAACGATGAAAGAGATTTTGAGTGTTGAGTACTTTCAAATGAACAATACTGTTCATGACTAGATCTTGCCTGCACACCTAAGAGTCCTACGAGGGTTCTGCTGTGGACTCTGTTGAGCATGCACTAACCACTGACCTACATCTCAACCAACCTTCAGCTCTGCAGTTCCCCTAACCTAAAGTGAGTTTGAATAACACAAAATCTGCCAAAGGATTATGTTGTGGATACAGAGAACTTTATTGCTTTGGAGTGTTCATGGATGTTAGGTTGGGCATTTGGAGTGTGGCTAACACAAAGCATACTTGAATTATCATCACAGGAAAGGAGACTGGTTCAGAAGTGTGTGTTCTAAGACAATATGCTATAGCTACAATATTTAACTCACTGTATAAAAAAATATATATATTCGCAGTTTACATATGTGTGTGTATATATATATATATGTTCAGTTGAAAGTACTTAACATTCCAAATCTTTTATATATATATATAAATATTTATTTTGTAAGTGTGATCCAACCAAGGTCAGAAGGACATAACTTACATAGAAGAACATCTCCCAGAGTTACTTTGGAGCAAATGCCACTTTGGAGCCAAGAGGAAGGGTCAGTTGCTGGCTAGGCCCATAACCCCCCACAGACTGGCAAAGAAACAAACTTTTCGTCTTTGTGTTCTTCTGCCCTCCCATTCCTGAATACGTTAACACAGACTTCAAAATGTGTTCTTTGTATTTTCTTTTTCTGGTTTCTTCTATCTAGACAGAGACCACATTGTGAGCTCCAGGAGATGTTTTTTTAACGTGTAAATTTGTTCTGAAGCTGTGTCACATTCTTTTCCTTTCTTTGTTTTTGCATCCTCGTCCTTCTTGGTTTTTTTTGCAGAAAAGGAAAATGTGTTCACAATGGATACCATTTGCATTTAATTGGTTTTCTTTAGACCACCATAAAGAGTTTCAAATAGCACTCATTTGAATGCCCGTATGTATAGTCGTTTTTTTTTGTTAATAATCCGCCTCGTTTGTTTGAGCAAGACGTGGACAACATTGGCACGTACAAAATGATTCTTTACTTTGTGGGATACTAATTAGAATGTCATATCTATGCGCTGGTATTTGGAATAATAGAAACAATTATATAGTACATATTACCTTTTGTGTTAAATGATTGGCTGTAATTAAGTATAGAATTGTGTAACATGTTGTCACCCCAAGTTAATCATATTGCATTTTTTGGCTTTTTAAAATTGTTTTTCATATATTAACACACACATAAATAAACAATACGCTACAAATTTGACTTTAAACCCAATTATCAACGTAGTCATCGAGTTAATTTGTGAATTTCTAAAATGACGGTTGTATTCTCCAAGTTAGACTGGCCTAAGATTCATACAGCAGACTGGGTTGGAAAGATGGTCCGATTGATGTCAAGGAAATGAACACACATGCTGGAATCAGCCTCCCTCTTGCTGCACTCCCAGGATTACAGCTATTCGGTTACTCTCCCTGGACTTGCACCAGACAAGTGTTGAGTACTGTCTGGCTGTGTGTGTATGTGTTTGTCTGAGTATGTGTGTGTGTGTGTGTGGGGGGGGGGGGGCTCGGGAGGTCAAATCCTGGGGGTTTTCCTAGGACTTTAAACGAGTGTGATTCAAACATGTACCCGTGTGACCCTCTGTCCAGCATGATGCAGGCCCCTAGTTTCTGCGAGGTGGTTTCCGCCCTTTAGTGCTAATGGCGTCCCACCGACCTGCAAGGCATGCTGGGATCTCATTAGCTCCGAAGCAGATGAGGTGTGACTGCTAATCCACTGATATAGACAGCTGCATCCCAGTTGATAGGCCCAGTTGTCCCATTGGCCTGCAGCAGTGTGTGTGTGTGTGCCTGTGTGTATGTGATAGGGCTACAGATTTGGCCATTGCCTTAGTGTGTTGGTTATGCAGCTACACCACTCCAAAATATCTTGCCTGGTCTCCTCAGGAACTTGCTCATCTTATGTGACTGCTGCATGAAGTTACAACCTGTTCCATAGGCGTGCCTTGAAACCCCAATGTAGCACAATGTAGTGAACCCTAACTCTAACCTAATCAGCAGAAACCAAAACCTGACCCTAAAGTACCCACACCTGAGGTACAGTGTGTCTAATTGCCACCTGCACTAAACTGAGAGTAGTAGTTACAGAAATTGTTTAATTAACATTGGGTACATTTTGTATTTACCAAAGTGACAACAGACAAAACCCTTTTCTAAGGTCATGTGACACTCCTTACACGGTTACGGCAAGTTACTGAACTGCCTGAAAGCGCAGTCTAGCTCAGCCGAACCACGGTTAATCGACACAACCTTGACTGTGCGTGCCTGGCGTACAGGAACCAAAAAGTGACTCGGGGAAACACGAGAACAGTCCTGAAAACATGTCACGGCCCCTCAACCGTTATCTCGTTTGACTCAGTGGATGACCATGTCTCCCTGAGAAAGAGGGGTCTTGATGAGGCCTCAACAATCAGAAGTGTAGCAGCAGCGGCGGCGGCGGCGGCACTCCAACCGCACCATAGGAGGCGGTGACACAAGTGGGGGCTGCGGTTTTAAGTTACCACCGGTCCAGCTGCACAGGGACGCATTGTTGTTGTATTTGAGTTGGACCGGCGGCCCCGACCGAGCCTTTAATAACATGAACCCACAGTTTTAGCGGCGCATGATGACAGAGAAGGAGCTGAAAGTCCAAGCGATGGGAAGGAGTACAACGACAAGAAAAAAGAGGGGGAGGGGAGGGCTCGGCGAGGAGTCAAGAGAAGACGAGAGGATGCGCCCATCCCTTTTCCTTTCCCCCCTACCTTTCTCTTCCTCTCGTTCTGTTTCCTCAGCCGGTCACCCATAAGCCCTGGCGGCAGGAGCAGCTTACAGCAGACTCTGAGCTGTTTACGGGAAGGCAGGGCGGGAGGGGGGGGGAAAGACCCACGCTCAGGAAGTCAACATCAGATAAGCGTGTTCCTCGGATACACAGGACGAGCAGATCCATTTCCAGTCAGACGAACATGTGAAGGATATGGCCCGCACAGTATTACCTTGGAAAGGATGTGAGTTGAGAGGGCAAGGTGAATGCAAGTGTGAAAGTATGTGTGTGTTTGTGGCCTTGTGTGGCTGTGTGTGTGTGTGTGTGTGTGTGTGTGTGTGTGTGTGTGTGTGTGTGTGTGTGTGTGTGTGTGTGTGTGTGTGTGTGAAAGAGTGATAATTAAGATGTTAAATGTGAATGTTAGAAACTGTACTGATTTTAGGAGTCAGATTTCATAGTTTTTTGTGTAGTAAGCTCCTTCAGAGCTGCAAGATGAATCGAGACAATAATGAATCCCCAATAATCCCATTTGTATAAACTGTCTCATGTCTATATCACCGAGGTCCACTGTTTTGGCTAAATTCACATCTGATCATGGACAACAATTTAATTAGTTTTGCACGGCTTTTCTGTACACACCATAAAATGCGCACCAAATGAATGCCAGGTGCTTCCTTGAAACCCCTTGCGTCCTAGTCCAACTACAGGGAGAAACTCATTGCACGTAAAGTGCATAGACTCAATGATACCAGAAAAGGAGCTTACACAAAGTTTTAATATTCTACAAATCCCACAGCCAATCTTTCCGCAGTCCTTTTTTTTCAGCTGTGCCTTCCCTATTGTGTATTTTTAATTATTCTCAAGTTGCAGCACAAGAATGCGGAGACAAAGTAAAGAAGGCAAGCCAATTCGAGTATTAACGGTGATCGGGATTGGTAGACATTCCCTCTGTTTCTCATGAACTGCACCGTCTTGCCATGCTCTATCTCTCCGTCTGTCTTCTTTTCCATCTCAAAGAAAACTAGCTCCCCCACCTGAGCTAGCAGCCAAGTTGTCACTTCTGCCAGAGCGTGCACTCTCAACATGGCAGCCCTGCAGCCACCGAAGGGCCAAACTCACATGACACATGACAACTGAAGTCGAGGACACGCATGGGCATTCCAAGGAGCTTTCAGCTCTGCAGCGTTCGAGCTGGTGCTCCCAAAAGAGAGAGAGAGACAGAGAGGGAGACAGAGAGAGAGAGAGAGCGAGGAGGGAGAGAGAGAGAGAGAGAGAGAGAGAGAGAGAGAGAGAGAGAGAGAGAGAGAGAGAGAGGAAGGGAATACAAATTAATAGTGGAAGGAAGGAAGGAAGGAAGGAAGGAAGGAAGGAAGGAAGGAAGGAAGGAAGGAAGGAAGGAAGGAAGGAAGGAAGGAAGCACACTTTCCTTCGCTCTTGTTGGTTTCCTGACACCATGAATACACAATCATTTAAGACCAAGTGGAATCAACCAGAGGGAAAATTCATTGCCTCGGTGAGAGTCTATAAAAGCGCTGTGTTTAGATGATTCCCACAGTAAAGTGTCTGTTCGGAGTGCGGCGAGGGGAGAGCAACCCTACCGTCGCACATCTGTCATAATCTGCACGCCGGTCTCAAGTGGCTGAACACTGTTATAATGAGCTGTCTTTATTTGCCACGTCCCACCCTCTGTTTTCTTCTCTCTCTCCTGCTCTTCTTCTCTTTCGTTACCTCTCACTTTGTTTCATGGGCTCTCCTCTTTCTACTTAATTCCCCTATACACCCCCATGTCCTTCTAGGCTTTTTTTATGTGTCTGTCCCATATCTTGCTCTCTTTCTGTCCATCTTACTTTGTTTTATAGGCACTGTGTGCTCTCCGCTTTCTGCTCCTGCTACACCTCTCTCTCTCTCTCTCTCTCTCTCTCTCTCTCTCTCTCTCTCTCTCTCTCTCTCTTTCTCTCTCTCTCTCTCTCTCTCTCCTCTTCTCCTCACATCCCTTCAGCTCCATCTCCCTCCAGTAAAGGAGAGACGGGGCATGAGGGAATCCTTCCTCCCACAGTCTCCCCGAGACGTGTCAACACCCTGTTAGACCCTCCCGTCTTTCGCTGCGAGGGGAACGTCGTGAAGCGAGACGTTCAGCTGGTCCCCCGCTTTATCTCTCGTCTTTTCCGTCTCTCCCTCCTCAGTTTACTCTCAGTCTAAGTCACATCTCTCTCTCTCTCTTTTTCCCCCCACTCAAGATCAATCCTTTTTTCTTTTCTTTTTTTTGACGAGGTCCGTATATTGTTTTGAGTCCAGGGTGAAGTTCTCTTCCCCAGGCGTGGGTGAGGAGAGTGCAGTCTTGGAAAAGGATGAGGGCAGTTATCCACCGCGCAGTGCCGCATGTGCACTTTTCGTTTTTATTGCTGAGGAATTATAAATGTTTCCAGCTGAGCAAACACAAGTTAATTAATGTGCACCTTTAATTCTTCGGAGGAAGAAATGGCCTGCCACCTTTGATTTGTGTGCTGTTCCATTTTTGGTAATGAAGAGCAAAACTTCAGAGAAGAAAGAAAGGTCTCCATCAAACACAGGGAGCGCATGATTGAAGTTAAAAAATAGTTAGCAGAGGTCCTTTAACCTCTCCTGTCATATTCTATTATCGGAGCACATTCTGAATCCCATGGCAGCCTGATTAACCGTGAAGCCGGTGTTTGGCAAGCTCTATCGCATAAATTCAAATTATAATATTACACGGACAGATATAAATCAAAAGAAAACATAAAATCAACAACGGAGAACCAGCTGTAATGTAAAATATGCATGTCCTATTACCCTCCAGCACATTTTTATCAGGCAGAGGAAAAGCACATGCTGGAGAGAGAAAAAGATGGGCGTTGATACTGCTGCAGTATCAGGTATATTGTTTACATACTGTTGAACACATAGGCTAGAGGCTCTAGACTAAATTCGTTATGCAATAGTAAAATATAATCTCAGATATTAGGTCATACACCTGTTATACACTCATTAAGTATTTAAACACACGGTATGTCGAACAGAAAGGCAACTCAACTAGCTTCAGAGGGGCTCAAATAACGGTTGTGATCCCTTTCGCCTACTCATTTCAGATTCCTGCGCGAGATTTTCATTGCGCCACCGTATCAAAAACATCTATATTGTGTGAGGGATTATGGAAGCCTAGTTGAAACAGTTTCTGTCAGCAGCGCCGTTTGTCTACATTGATGAGAATCCGTGTTCATAATATTTACATGGGAGGGCAGAGGCATACAGAAGGTGACCGCATCCCAGCGTGTGTTAGCAGCACTTCGCCATGGAGTCTGTTTGGCCCCCTGGCGATGGACAAAGTCCCTCTGTATATGTATCTTTGCTAAGCTGTCTGTATGTGTGTATCTTTACTAAGCTCCCAGTGTGTGTTTCTTGTACATTGAGGTTTTATGGGTGAGATTGTAGCCCGATAAATTGCTTCTCCAAATCCTATGTCCAGGCATGTCTGACCGTAGGCAGTCTGTCAGCTATTTCCTGAATAACAAATTTTATATAAAAATATTATTCCTCATGCAGAGTTGTTCATTGATTTGTATCAGGAAACTGACTTTTTCTCCTTCCCAAAAGATTCTCTTCATTGGGAGGTGAGATGCATTTTTTCTCTACCTCCAACAGGAAACATGACTTCCTTTCTGTTACGGTTTCATGTTGCTGTGTTTTCAACCCTTCAACTTCCCAATTTCCCATTAAAATACAAGTTTGCAAAATTAAACAAACAAAACAGATTCCGGTAAAACAACCTGGGTGTGCTGAATTATATTTGTGTTGTGCTTTTTTTCTCACTATCCCGGCATTAGTGCTCACTTCGTCCCCAGGCTAAGAAATCCCATATCCATTGTTTTGTCCAACACAACATTCAGCAAAGGTAAAATGAGTGTAACCTTACTTTCTGAAATGCTCTCCTTCTCAAAGAAAACCACTAAAGCTCTAGAAACTCAGAATGTGTTCCTGAGGCAGTTGCAAGTCCCAAAGCTGATATTTAGTTCTGTCAAGGAGAGCTAGGTTAAGTTTTTCTCTCTAGGGCACAATGTCTCAAACTATATACACAGATTTTGATCCCAAATGGCTAACGTGCTAACTCTCGCGCCACCCAACGTGCCCTGGTCTCAATCAAAACTGAGAATGTCCAGAGACAAGCCTGTATCAATCTCTGTCTGTGTCAGAACAGAGGGCAGCCAAGGATAGAAAGGCCTCAGTGTTCCACAAGTGGGGATATACGGATAAATATATACATAGCGTCCTAACAGCGAGACGTAGCTTAACAATTCCAAGTGTATGTTGGCCGGATCTGTTCTCGAAGCGGAGCCCGGATAAAGCTTCTTGCCCACTAATCTGTCCTTCAGTGGTGATTCCAAACACAGACCATAGCCAGACGCAATCTCTAGATGGACGGAATAGAGAGAATGGACTGGATTAGAGACTGCTGTTCCTTTCAGCATGCGTTGGTTAGAGAACTAGCCAGGGATCTACTGGACCAATACTCCCTAGAAACCATGAGGCCCAAATCTTGACAAAGCTTGAGATCAGAAATCCTTTGGGAATAACCTTTCAAAGGCATACAGTATCTGACCATGAAAAACAGATAGACCAGGATGTCTGATGCAAGCCAGAGCAACCCAGCCTATGCCAAGCTAAAGAATAAGCTGCCCATATTCCAATATAGTGAGTCAGTATAGTTAACAGTGCCGAAGCAGATACATTGTTTCTTTTCTCTCTACCATGATAAATGGATTATCGTGTTTGTGTGGTTCAAGGTCTTAAGGGCAGAGATCCGAGAGGACAAGTTTCACAGCGTGTTGATGTGTTTCGAAATGCTATTATCACGGTATAAAGATCAAATCAATATTGTATTTTTTTTCTCTCTGGGAAAGAAATTGATCGCAAGGTCCAACACCATCGACGAGTTATTGTAGATGACCGTGATTTTTTTTTCTTTTTTTTTCTTCTTTTCTTTGGGGGGGGGGGGGGGGTGGGGGGGGGGGGTTGTAGGAGGTAATATCAGAGCAACTCTTTTCTCCCTTTTTCTCATTCACGTCTTTGGTCATCAAAGAGGTTACATGTTTTCGATTCTGTTTCATGTATGGTATTCTTGATATTCTTTCTTGATATTAACTGACAGCGGAATAGCATAAAGCAGAGGCATTGCCTTTGAAATGTTTGCTTTGGTAGCGTCCTCAGAGGAAGTGCTCTCATAAATAACCACATCTCATCTATGCTCCAGACACCAGATACCCCTGGCGTTAGCTAATGGACCCCATTGTGTATTCTGGCCCTCTAGATTTAACTGCCTTTTCTTCCCGCCTCGCAATCCCTAACAGTGATTGTGAGTTATATATTCCAGGTCTCTGGGATGACACCTAGCTTTTCGTTATTTTTACAGCCGTCGGTTTGATTTTCGACTGTTACGCTGTTAAGTAACGCAGCTGTCATGCGAAAGGACCAGCCGAGTTTGTCAACCCTTTGTGGGGGCAAGCTCTTGGGAAGATTGTTTACGTTTTTATGCCCAGGGCCTGAGCTAATATACAGCACCTGAGTTCAAGCTCTGCTCTTTGACCCTTTTTAAAGCCACCCAATCTCCTGCTGAGAACAACGTTAATTGGAGACTTTATTGTTTGTTTCTAAGAAAGGCATTTTCGCTCATGTTCACCTACTAAAGTTGTTTAAAACTAAACCTTGAGACATACAGTATATATGATCATTATATATTCAGAAATTATGTTTATTCAGACTTATATTTATGTATTAAGCTTGAAATGTATACCTTTCCGATGAACATATCAGATTAAAGTGCTGTGTGTGTTTATTTAAGGAGGAGAACATCCAAACAATAAATAAAGATAAAAAATGTCCAGGTTGGGATTTGTTTACCCTCCGTTCTCCAACAAATTGTGCATCCCCACCATCAGTCTATTGGTAGACTTTACTCACTCCCCCACAATGCCGTGCTGGATGGCCAAGGGATGAGTCGGGCACATCAGTACTGATCAAACAGTCGGAAGGAAGGAAGCGTCTGTAAGAGAGCTTGGGAAAAAGACCGAGAGACAAACATTTGGAGTGGGAGCCCATCTATCTTTACTTAACTTCAGGCTCCATCCCACTTCCAAAGACTGTTTGTAGTCGCCCTGTCGGCACTCGGCAAATAAAGCATGGCAAAGCATGCTCGCATCTCACAGATGTGCACCCAAGTCCCTCCACAGACCTCTCTCTGACCTTCCCCACCGTGACACTCAAGGAACAGGATATGTGCCGGCATGGCCAATCGCCCTGCTCGGTGGGCCCAGCATGCAAAGACAAATTCAAATCTTTGTTGCTTTTGTTGATTCTTTCTTACTTTCTTTTTTTTCTCTCCAACTTTTCTAAAACGGTGCTTCCTTGGGATTAGCCAGCACCCTAGGTAGCCACTTTGGAGTCTCCTGGTCATTCGTTTTTTTCTGTGAGCAAATTATTCAACTACCCATTGCCTTCCCCCTTTGGTTCCCTGCATTGTGGTAATCAATGGGAGGTAGGAAGTACTGCACAGTACAGTCTACTGACCTGCAAGATCTCAAGACTATAATGAGGTCATCACTGACCTCTTTCCAAACGAAACATGGGACTGCAGCTGAGTGATTCAAGCTCTGAATTAACCCCGCCTCTGGCGTATCCAGCTCTCGGAGGGCCACACACACACACACACACACACACACACACACACACACACAGATGTGCACAGTCAGTTGTTTCGGTGCTGTGATGGTTGGTTAACCCTCTTAAGTGGGAAGAGAAGGGTTGAAACTGAAGGCTTTGTTAACGGAGGAGGAAGTGACTCTTTGGAGAAGACTATGTCTCCATCCATCCTTTGAGCCACGGCTATAGTCAGTGTCTATTGCATCCAGTGCATGCCTTAAACTCCCTTTCAACGTAGGACTTCATGCTTGTGTCAGTCTAGGGAGAGGCATCTGTTGTGCCAGAAAATTTGCTATGGAAACACTGCCGCCACATCCTCAGACTTTAATAGAATCCGCACACCACAAAATTGGACGGTAGTTATTCTGTTAACAGTATGCCGGGGCAATGTGGAGGATTCCCACATGTCCAGCCCCGAAATCTGCGCTTCGTCACAGCGAGTCCTCGGTTTGGAATAACACGTTTGCGAGCACGGGACAAATCCCAGGGATGCCTCTGAAGATGAGATGTCCTTTCATAGCGAGGCTTCTTTCCATGTAAAACATCTTCAGGAAACGGAGCAACGCCCCACACCTGACCATCAGAGGGAGACGACATGTGTTTCCATGACCGCAACGCTCCCAAGACTGTCATTTGTAAACGCCACGCCGCTCAGAGTAGCGCGAGCCCCCTTCATATGGGAGCAATTAGCTTAATCCGTACATATTGATTATTACTGTCAGGAAAGTAGCAGCGTGCACCCCCCCCCCCCCCCCCCCCCCCCCCCCCCCCCCCCCCCCCCCCCCCCCCCCCCCCACACACACACACACACTGTTGTAGCCCACGTTGAGGTATTAATTGTAATTTTGCTTCAGGACACTCCCAGTAAACCATGCAAAGTTGAACGGGGTCCAAGCGTCTAAACAAAAGGAAACAGTCATGCGTAATGAAGCGCAAGACTGTTCTGTTGCTTCTCTATCAGCACCCACTGACCCCCCTCCCCACACACACACACACACACACACAGACAGAGACACACACACTCACAAACAATCAAAGTGAACCAAAACCAGCCAATGCCTTTTTTTGGGTGCTTTTATGAGATTACCTGCTGTTGAAGTCTGAGAAGAACAGAGAAAAAAGAATGATGTAAAAATGGAGACTTCTCAGGGAACAGTGATTACAGGTTGCTCAATTGAAACCAGCTAGGAGAAACCAGATCTGAGTTTACAAGAGAAAAAGCATTGTGGTCGTTAAGCAGAATGCAAATTTGGGTTTTTCTCAATCATTCCTGTTTTGTTCTGTCCCAGTCACCTCACCTCACCCCACCCCACACATAACAGTGAATATGAATCAGCCTTCTGCAAAAGAAAGAAATAAGCGAGAGAAAGAGAGAAGGGCACCCGGTAGGGGGGGGGAGCAGGGTGAAAAATGAACCGCCGTTAATCGCGCCCATTGTGAAGACTCAAGGAGCAGACAGTAAAATATGGGCCCGTGGCTCCCAGGCTACCATGGATTATGACCAAGGAGAGGGGGGGGGGGTGAATAGTAACCAGGGCCCCCCACTGTGCATCCTCTCCCCCTGACCAATTGCAGCCCAGGTGCCTCACCTCTCCCCGGCCGCTTTATTAAATGAAAGGCTGAGATTTATACCCGGGTGCCAAACAAACAGCTTTAGTCGGACTCGGGATCATTTATCCCGTCAGAGAGTGTGGGTCTTGATTGATGGATCCTGAGCGGTGGGGGAAGTATATAGTTACACACGGCTACCTCTCTGGCTGCCAAATGCTCCTGCATCTTTAATGCAGGCCCACATGGCATTTTCCGGCCCAGTCAACAATGCGTCACATGTAACCAATTCTCCTGACGGCAATGAAGGTGGATGAGGGTTGGGCTAGCGGGTGTTTACATTTACAGTTACGTTTACTCATTTAGCACACGCTCTTATCCAGAGCAGCTTACAGTAAGTACAGGGACATTCCCCCCGAGGCAACTGGGGTGAAATGCCTTGCCCAAGGACACACCTTCATTTTGGCACAGCCGGGAATCGAACCGGCAACCTTCTGATTATCAGCCCGATTCCCTAACCGCTCAGCCACCTGTGTTTGAGGGAGAAGCTTAGGAGGCCGGATGTGCCTTGACAAGGACTCCTGCGTCAGACTTTTTTGTGGAAAGCCGGCTGGTTACAGCTCCCCAGCCTGCTCTCAAACTGATTGGCTGCCTTTGGTTTGGATTTGACCGCATGGCTGCGGCGATTTCCACCAGATGTGCAAACACACACACGCACGCACGTGCACGCACACACCACACTCAACGTCACTGTATCTGTCACGCGCGTACGCACACATACAGTTGACACGCACAATCCTGCTGTGAGCTGTCATAACACAGAGAGGAAGTCATGACTTTTCTGAGAGACGGGCCATTATGTGTCCAGACTTCTTAATGGAAAGGTCGGATGGGATGAAGTTTTAAAATTGGATAGTCCATCCGGCTGCTGATACACTTGGAGAAAATGTATTCCTTTTTCTGCCTGTCCTTAAGCACAGGACATCAATAACCTCACAGTAAATCGAAACAATGCAACCTCTGCAGATTGGAGAGAGAATTTTCTCCAGAAAAAAACAGGATACTGCCATTAACGTGGCAGATGATGTTATTATTTTCAAAGTTCCTGTATGAATGTTGCAATGGGTGTGGATAATCATCAAAGGCTCATTGCTACACGTGCGTGTGAAGGTGAAGGTTTAAGTTACCCTTCAGGCAGGATTTCCTTCAAGTTTTTAAACGGTCGACGGACAATTATTTTGAAAAACGGGAGAAACTGGAAAACCTCGAAGAAGGGCACAGACGCAGTCAGGTGACTGAAATGGGAGCCGTCAGAATTCGAAACATATGATCTCACGCATCTACGCTAATACGGTTAAAAGCAGAAAAAGAGAATCCAGCCTTTTCTGGACACTTTTGAATGTTGACTGTCTGCAAAGCCTGCAATGAATTACGAAGGACCTCTTTGATGCGCCTTGTCGGCCTCTGTACCAGGAGGTGAACTTGACGACATCACCAGCGTAGAAGAGACTGTTTGGATTCACGCTGCTGCATGAAGGAAGTTCACCAATCCACTTGTTCTTCAGAGGTTTACTCATTCAACAGAGGAGTCAAGACTTTAAGGAGACTTTAAAGAGACTCACTCTTGGATTCGCTCTACTGCATGAAGGAAGTCAATCAATTTAAGCCTTCTCTGGGTGTTAAATAATAATAATTTAATGGAGAAATCAAAATCTTAAAGGAGATGTTTTGTTTGTTCAGGTTTGTGGTTCGAGGAAGGTGAGGGGGAATGATTTCTGAAGAGAAAAATAGGTCGATAATGAAAGAAAACTTTCCAGAATATGGAAAGAAACTTTAAGGTCAAGCCACAGAATCCAGTACAGAATGTGAAGGTTTTTTGTTTTTACATTAATTTCCAGAGCACTCTTTTTGAGAGGATAGAACTTTTAAAGCAGTAAAAAAAAAGCTATGAAATCACATCCTTTTTTTCTTTTGTTCAAATAATAAACGTTCTTTTTACATGTAATGTCACACAGAGGGCTTCACGGATTCCAATAGAACTGCACCTAAAGTTTAAATAAAAACTAATTGGTTCAGTCAAACACTGTCAAATATCAAAGTTCAACAATTCAGTTGGAACAATTCATAGAAAAATAAGCAGCAAAATGGAATTTATCAATGATGACAACAATTTTTATGTAGATTCTCAATATAAACACATTTCAATATATTGATTGACAGGACAATATCTGGCCCACCTACCTATCATGATGTGGTGCACATGACACATGCACAGGATCAGTCTTAACAGGAATCAGCTGTGGACTGCACATAGCTGATGACTGTGATATTGTTTTGCAGCATTTGAAGTCATGTGGTGATTAATCTGTTTCATTCAGAACATGCTATATTTACAATTAGTTAATTAGCAGATGCTCTTATCCAGAGCGACTTACAGTAAGTACAAGGACATTCCCCCCGAGGCAAATAGGGTGAAGTGCCTTGCCCAAGGACACAACGTCATTTGGCATGGCCGGGAATCGAACCAACAACCTTCTGATTAATAGAGCCACCTGACACCCATAAGAAATGTCATGCAAGGTAAGGAAGCTTATTCGTCTTTGAGCTGTCCCCAAATTGTTCTTTCTCTGGCATATTCAAAGGTCAAATATTAGCACACATGTAAAGGAGCATCCTGTAATTTAGACACAACGACCTCTATAGCAAGTAGTGCAGTGTAGAGGATGAGGTGATATTCATATTTTGCCATGGTGGTCAAATCAAATCAAATGTATTTGTATAGCCCTTTTTACACGCAAGCATGTCACAGAGGGCTTCACATGCGCCCATAGAACTGCCCCTCAACCAACCTAAACCCTCAAGGAAGACAAGGAAAAACTCCCAGAAAAACTCCCACCGGGAGAAAAAATGGAAGAAACCTTGGGAGGAGCAATTCAGAGAGGGATCCCCTCCTCCAGAGACGGTTGGTAAGAGAGAGGAGCAGAACACAAGCTAAACATAGTCATACAGTGTCAATGGGTTTTGAAACACCAAAATCCATTGTTCGGCTTTATAGACGTTGGATGGGACCGGGAAACTCGCTGTTGGCCGTCATGGAGACTGGATTCCGGGTGACGACCTGGTTCAGCGTTGGCAGACCGACGACCAAGCAGGTCCTGACAGCTCAAACCCCCCACACCACAGGGAATGTGTGGGGGGGGGACAGAGAGGAGAGCAGGGATTAGAGAATGCCAGGAGCAGCTAACAGTTACAGTCAAAATAGAATGAGATCCCCACCGGTCAAGTGTGGACTAGTGCAGCAATTTAACAGAGCAAAAAGGGTATTTGATGCAGCCCCACACACCAAAACAACGACGGCCCCCCTCAGTTGGAACATGAAATCTGTTCCAGGGGAAAGAACTCTAAAGTAGGTTATACTTATACGAATAAGGATGAAAACAGCCAGTCCCCCGTTGTCTCCAACTAGTAATAAAAACTATAACAGTAACAATATACAGCAACGGAACTATAATAATAATAATACTAACAATATACAGTAACAGGTTTACTTTATTTGTAACATCTAGCTGGGCAATGTGAACATAAGCTATAATTAAAATTTAAAATGTGATACACACATAGGCAAGCACACATCCCAGGTTTACATAGAAAGTACACACATACTTCCCTTTAACAATCATAGAATTGACTAAACAAGAACGTTTTTAATCTAGTTTTAAATGTCGAGACAGTATCAGCTTCCTTAATTGAGATGGGTAATTTGTTCCAAAGAAGAGGTGCTCTATATGAGAACGCCCTACCTCCAGCAGTTTTTTTCTTAACTTTGGGTATTTACCAGATAGCCAGCATTTTGAGATCTTAGAGACCTTGCGGGGCAATAGGGTGCAAGGAGACCGGAGAGGTACAGTGGTGCCAATCCATGCAGAGATTTGTAAGTTAGTAGTAGAACTTTGAAATCAGGTCTGGCTTGGATAGGGAGCCAGTGTAAAGAGATAAGAGTCGATGTTATATGATCAAACTTTCTAGTTTTAGTCAATAGTCTAGCAGCAGCATTTTGCACCCGCTGTAAGTTTTTTAGGTAGGTAATTGGGAGGCCAGAGAACAACACATTGCAGTAGTCCAATCGGGACGTAACAAAAGCATGTATTAGTTTTTCAGCATCATCCTTTGAGAGGAATTTTCGTATTTTGGCAATATTACGTAGATGGAAAAATGCTGTTCTGGTGATTTGCTTAATATGGTACTCAAACGAAAGGTCTGGGTCCATTGTGACTCCCAGATTTTTTACCAGCTAGCTTTGAGATACTTTGACGCCGTCTAAGTCTAAGGTTAGATGGGATAAATTATTTCGGTGTTTTTTCGGACCAAAAATTTGAACCTCGGTTTTATCCGAATTAAGAAGAAGGAAATTTGCAGTCATCCAAGTTTTCAACCCGGAAACACAGGTTTCCATAGCATGTGGAAATTCTCCCGGCTTTATAGACATGTATAGCTGAGTATCATCTGCATAGCAGTGAAAATCTACCCCAAAACTTCTAATTATGTTTCCTAAAGGCAACATATAGAGTGAAAATAACAGAGGGCCTAAAACTGAACCCTGTGGTACTCCGTATTTTACAATGGAGCTCCTGGATGAGCAACCATCATAGTGGACATATTGTGATCTATCAGATAGATACGATCTGAACCACTGAAGTGAAGTACCAGAAATCCCAACATAGTTCTCCATACGTTCCAGGAGAATCTCATGATCTACAGTGTCAAAAGCTGCACTTAGGTCTAGAAGAACAAGGACAGAGCTAAAGCCCGCGTCAGAGGCTAATAATAGATCATTGACTACCTTGGCTAATGCAGTTTCAGTGCTGTGGTGAAGACGAAATCCAGACTGTAGAGGTTCATAGAGCTGATTTGAGGAGAGGTGCTCAGTGAGCTGTTTTGCCACAGCTTTTTCCAAAATTTTGGAGAGAGATGGCAAATTTGAAATGGGCCTGTAATTGCTAAGACAACCTGGATCCAGGTTTGGTTTTTTAAGAAGGGGCTTGATAATAGCTTGTTTGAAATCGTCAGGGACTTGTCCAGTTACAATAGATTCATTAATAATACTAAGCATGGGCGGTCCAATAACATGGAGAAGTTCCCTACAAAGTTTGGCAGGGAGGGGATCGAGAAGGCAGCTAGTGGGTTTCGAGGAATCTATCAGCTTGATGAATGCTTCCATAGAAATAGGGTTAAAGTGAGTCAGAGTCTTAACATGCAGAATGCTGGGTACAGAGGGAAAATCAGTGTTGATGGCCACTCCTCCAGGACTAGTCTGTAGTTTGTCCCTTATTGCATAGATTTTTTGGTCAAAGAAATCTAAGAAATCATTGGGAGAGAGATCTGAACTAACACAGAGTGTACTTTTCTTAGTGAGTTTTGCAACAGTATCAAATAGGAACTTAGCGTTGTGTTTGTTCTTACTAATCAACTTAGAGAAATTGTGGTGTCCCGTAAGTCTCAATGGACATAACTGCATATCTGAATAAGGTTAAAACATTTCAATAGAAGGACACTTCTGTCTTAGAAATACCACACACATTTTCTTTTTAAAGGAATTTCAACTTTTAAACTGTGGCCGTATCATATTCTTTCCAAGGCACAATTTTCTCATGAGACGTAATGTAAATCAGCGACTGGGCATCCCCTACCCCCGGTTCTTTACCCGAGTTCGGAACGCAACACCGCTATCAGTCCCTGGAACGGAGCTTGACCTCGGGTTAGCGGTGAGGCCTTCCCATCACCTCCTCCCTCCTCCCTGCTGAGAAAGGGAGTGCAAGGCATCCCTGCTGTTTACACGAGGCATTCCTTTGGAGAACTGAACGAAAAGAGCGAACAAGACGTACAATATAAAGCCTGTCGGAACGCTTGCTGTTCCTGAGGCGGCCGACAACCGCTGATGAGAGAGTAGGGAGAGTGTTTTATTTTTCCGTTCAAATTCGTTTTTCCGTTTTTTTTTTTACTCTGAGGGCAGACCATGTCATCTGGTTCCAAGACTGTAATAAAAGCAACAAGTCTGTGTAGGTTGATATGCAAACCCTATGGTGCTGACAAAGTGACAAAAGAGGTTGGTTGGAGCCCCGGCGATTCTCTGGAACCCTTCCTGACCGTGTGGAATTCTGTCAATGAGAATGCAGGTGTGAGAGGAGAGACGATGTAAAACGCCACATCAGCTTTCAATGTCAGATTTGACTGTGAGGATTAAGGGAAGTCAAACAGAACGACGCTGCTGACTAGCAAAAGAATCGTTTTGATGCCTGAAGTTGACGGGTTTGCTTTGGACAAACAGACTGTACAGTGGTGTTACATATTGGGAGCCAAGCCGTTCTGTTTCCAAGTCCAAGGCCAAGTTAAAATTAAAACCCCAGGATTGAAAGACTAAGAAATGAAAATGGAGGGAAGAAAAACATGTCATGTATTATAGCACATTACTTTTTTTATCAATCTACACTTCTTCATTCTACACACAGATCGACACATTCCATGCTATGGTAACGCCATCTCTCCATAGCTGTCACTGACATGGCACCGTCCACAGTCTTGCAATTCTCTGAGGACTCTTTAGTCGGTCTGCTGGGAGATGCAGTTCTTGGTTGCATCTTTTCAACCAACTCCTGAATGGTAATTGGCTATTATTCTGGAGCAGAGAGGAACACGCGAACCAGAGGGCAACTGCTTATCTGGAAACAATCAGGGAGTTAGCAGACTGGCAGACACTGCCGTTCCCTCCCTCCGTCCCTCCGTTCCGCCCTCCCCAACCCGAACCCACACACGGTAACACACTGCTTGTGCTTCTCCTGGTCTGATGACTGGCTGCTGCTGCATTGATAAAATGGCGGAGAACACGATAATGATTCCATGGTGTAAGTCAAGTCAAAACGCCGCTCTAGTTATGGACAGTAAAAGAATTCCTGTATGATTTAGCAAATTTTATATAGACATGGATCGTTCAAGAGGTTCATTTTGTAATCCGAAGATCACAAATTTAATTTTTGTAGATTTTGTAATCTACAGTCATATACAGGGCGTCGTTAAACCCTTTTTACTGGGGCACGTGCCCCAGTATAAATCTGCTTTGCCCAGTCAAATCTAAAGTTTGAGTTTTAACAATTTACTTTATTAGTCAATGCATTAATTTAGATTGATAATCCCAGAAAAAATTTACACAGTATCCCAATCAACGCTTGTAGAATCAAAGCAGTTTAACCGAAAACACAAACCGATGCATGCAGAATTCCATGTCAGCGCGCTCTTCTGAGCTTGCCAAATAGCCACTGCAGCACGCACCCAGAAGTCCAGGTGTCACACAAGTCAGAATTGAGGTAGGTTAAGAAAACAGTACAAAACTAAAGAAAGTTTCTAAATGATAGGCTTCACGATCATCTTATTTTGACTAAAACATAAAAACAATATTACATGAAGCTCAAAAAACAGTATTTGCGCTCAAATGAATGAAAAAAAAATTCAGTGCTCACATTAACTATTGATGTCCCTACCAAAGCTGATATCAAACTTGCGTCCCTGAACTGTTGTATTGTGTTAAGTTAAGCAAGGGGAGTTTCTATAGCCTAGTAGTGCATTGTGCGCAGCAAGCTTGAAAGAAAAAAAAGGGATATGAATTGGGACCTGTGCCCTAGTAGAGTTTTATGTCTAACATCGCCGCTGGTCATATACTATACACATATCATACAGCCAACTTTCAGCATTGTTCTTTGCCATCTACATATTTTGTCGAGTTTGCACTGTGTTATGCTCTGACTTGAGGAAAACCTGGTAATGAATGGATATCAACTCGGTGTGTGGATGCACTGCCCTGTGAAGCCATATTAGGTGACCTTCAACAAGTGGCTCCAAAATTACCTCAGAGCACGCAAGGTATGCCGTGCGACCTCCCCTAACGTAGCCAGACGTAAACATCACAGGGGAAAAACAATAATAACTACTGACACGTCTACCCCTGGCGCAGACTGGCAACTAGATCCAGATGTAGGGAGCATATCATTACAGTTTTATTGGAAGATATCAAAACAAAAAGGCACATTCCAAGGGCCCCTCTCTTGCTGGCAGGTCTCCTTTGAAACTGTCCCGGCAACTAGTAAAAAAGAAAAAAAAAATATGTACATAAATGAATAAATATATATTTATATATACGTAAAAAGATAGAATATGAAATCACTCTCTGTGTCTTTGTTCTCAAGGGGGCTTGTGAAGATCTGGCGAGATGACCTTACGGTTAACGAGCTGAGATGGTGAGAGAAGCAGGACTCAACCCAGTTCAGAACAGGGTGAAGCACGGCTGTTCTGGAGTACAAGACACGCACGCACACACACACACACACAGTACACTAAGACTAAAAAGGCCTGCAGGTACAAGCTGCAAAAAAGCCCAGGACACGCACACGCTCACCCAGCTTTTAATTAAAACGAGAGGACTGGAGGCAGCGCTGGGATCGCACCAGAGCCATCTAGCTGAGTCATAACTGGGACTCCTGAGGCGGCCTGGGAAGTACAGAGCACTGGGCTGACTTACTGCTGCCCTTTCATCCTTGAAAAGCAAGACCCACAGCTTTCAGGTTAAGGTCTCGTGGTCCACTACTGGAAGGCTTTCAGAGTGTCCACAAACGCCGCCACCACCCCCTCCTCCCCTCTCTTTCCTCTCCTCCCTAATCTCTTTTTTTCTAAGTCCCCCCCCGCCCTCAACTCCACTCATATTCTGCAAGTGCCTTTCGAACAGAACCTCGTCTGTGTTTTTTATTGTTGCCGGCTTCTTGTTGCGCACCTGAGGATGTTTGCTTATGTATATTTCGAGTTCCGTTGTGCTCCCCATCCGCGCTGTTTTCCTCCTCTTAAATTGCCAAGGGCTGCAGAAATACCACACTGGCCCTCGAGTGTGTCGCGGCTAGTGTTCAGTTCCAGCTTTTTTCTGTGCGGGAAGGGGTGAGGGGGGGGGGGGGGGGCTGGGGGGGAGATTGACACAGTGTTCCAACGAGTGTTGAAACCCTCTGGAACACCCCAGGGTCAACATTAGACTGATTAGATCACCGTCGGGAGAAAGTGGTGGGGCTCCAAAAACAAGTTGCGTGGGCCTGGGGGGAAGGAGAAGGCTGGTGTCACACTTTGATCCCCGGTCAGGAAATAAAGGAAAGGCCGATCCAGGAGGAAGCAGGAGGATGGGCAGAGAGGGGCGGCGGGGGAAGTTGACTCGAACGTCGGGCCCCAGGGTCCACACGGAGCCTGAGCCCTGCTCCGTTTTCTCACGTTGGCAACGAATCCGGCAGATTCCGACTCTCTTTCACGCGAACGAGGACATTTCATTTTAGTGTAGGGTTGAGTTGTTCGTGGGAAAGGGAGGGTTTTGAATAGGTCTACCGCACAAGGGAAAATTGAAACGCCTGTGTCTAGAACGGTAAACAGTGAGCACACATTTCTAGCCAGCATTTCTTTGCGCTCACCCAATCACTGCAGTTGTTTGTGTCCAGCCTTCTACACAGTTGTGTGGAGTTACATAGTATGTGTTTCACTGTCTTCTAAAAACAACCTCCTGATCATAAAGTGGTGTCAAGCGGTGCCCACTTTTACTCAAATAGATGTTTCACAATGGAGTATTTATTGTGTAAGTCACCACAACATTGTCCGTATCCGAACTGATCCAATCACAGCTGTTTCACTCAACAGGTCTTTAAAAACACTAACGCTGCATTGCTTTTTGAAGTTCATCGTCCTCTCTCGCAACAAGTAAAAACACAGGGGCACTAAACATGGCGGCAAACATGTTTGTCTTCGGGGTACGGTTTCCAGAGGCAGCTTAGCGTCCACCGGCATCCGTCTGCGGACGAAAAACCGGCGCGGCGGACTCCCCGAAGAACGCCACAAACGCCCGCCGCCCTCCGGTGACATCACCGTGGTTCATCTCCTCAGCCAAAGAAAATGGCGCACCCTGGCCCCCGTGGCCGATGAGGCCAGAGACAGGAGTCCCTCGGAGCCGACAGCGTTCTGGCAGCGGGCCCGCATCAACATCCAGCCCCCGAGTGCACAGGGAGCTCCACGGGCCCGGTATGTGGTGATATCACTGGACTAGAACCCCTTTACAGCCCAGCGGGCCTGAACGCCATCCATCATAGCCCCAGACGTGCATGGTTTATGAGAGGACGTTTGACGCACAAATAACATAGGCTGAGTAAAGAGCTACCATTCTGACGCCCGGGGAGATTTCATCTTTTTTTTTTTCTTTTTTTTGGACTGCGGACTCTTTTGCTGTGTCAGTGCTGATGTTTCAATCTAAGAATAAATGGTGACAACTCAGCTGGATGAATTAATACTGAATTGACTTACCCATTAGTTATTTTTCATTGCGTAGCTTACTCTCTTTGAAAGCGGCTGGTGTTCTGTGTCTTTAGCCACAATATTTGCACTAGAATTTAGAATAGGGTTTACCACAAGGGTACATGTAACTCCTCAAAGTGACGCTTCCTTCGACAAAGCCAAAATTTTGCATCGCAATCATGACATTACTCGATGGAAGAGTTCCAAGGACTATAAACAGGGTTCGACCACACCACGCACATGTCTCTCTTTCCCCTCCAACCACGATACAGGTATCCATCCGTCGCTCCGATTCCTCTTTGACCTCTACCATGTGTGGGATTATTTCAATGATATTTCGACCTGTTTTATTAAGACCCTGTCTGACCCGCTGACATGTACTCCCTGCAGGAATTCTCAAACTGTTCTCTGTCTGTTTGGGGAGGGCTTTTCAGAATGGTCAAAAAGAATGTGACAGTTTGCCTCGAGTCCAAAACAAACAGAGAAGCGTCTGGAGGCTCATGCGTGCGTAGTCGGTCCGAGCGAGGAGTGTTTTTGGAGAATTGAAGTCAATATCACAAAGGGGCCATTAACCTCCCACCTCCAACCCCCTACCCCACCATAACATTGTTGAGTGAGAGGAAAATCTGTGAAACAGAAGATCAGGGCAATGTAAAGCAGAAGGGATGCACGCTGTTATTAATCCTCACTGAAAAAGTATGTTTGATTGACAACAAGGGAAACGAGTTGGATTCGGAAACCGCGAGGGAACTGTTTTTGTACACCATCAGACATACGGTTTAACCGCTGTTTATACGGCTTAATGAAACAGTGAGGAATGTTCTGGAAAAGAGAACAAACTTTAGAGGGGATCGGTTATGCCTGCTGTATGTTTCAATGCCTATTATTTCGTCATTGTCTTCCTTGGTCAAAATTGTGGTGCAATCCTAATATTGCTGTTGACAGTAGGTAGCTCCATTCACAAAATATGCCAGACATGTTTTGTTGTAGTTTTGTCATAGGATAGTACACAATGCTCCAATTATACCTTGATATCTCAAACATACTGCAACACCACTTTGATATGTCACTGTGTAGACAGGGGCAAATGAAACAATCAACTGTGATAGCCAAACAAGCAAGTTAGCTGTGCATGATGTAACATATGTAAGGTCGGCTGCTTCTCACATCGAAAAAACAATTTGATTTCTGTCAAAGAGGCCAGCAGGCTACACTTCATCTTGGCATTGTTACTTTCATGCAGGTTTCTCTCTGTCTGTCTCTCTTTCTAGTTTATTTCCCTAACCTCCTTGTCAGAGTTTGAAGAGCCTGGAGAGCAACCGGACAGAATGAGAGCAGCTCAGACTTGGCTGCGGATCACCTGGCTAGAAACTCACTTACTGTAGAAACACGCACGCACACGCACGCACACACACGCATCCACTTTCTACTGTACACATCAATAGCAAATTCCACATTCTGCCGTGCAATTGATCCCACACCATTTGAGTAAGTAAGCTTGGACAACGACTCTTTGATTTGTAATGGGATTTACCCAACAGTTGATGGAATACCCTGGAATACAAGAATATTCTGTCTTAAAACTACTGACAAGGAATGCGCTGGACATTTCATCATAGCCATGTTTGGGGAGGACAGTGAAAAAATACATCGCAAGAACTAAATACGGTCAACTGAGCTAAATGTTTCTTCCCTTCCATTCACAAGGATCTTGTTCCCTTATTCCTTGGAAAAAAACCTTTGCAAATGGATGTCCTACTTTTGAAAAGTAATGGAAGTCTGACCACTCCTTTGATTTGGGGTCGGTCACCAACTGTAGCTGATAGATAACCCTCTCGCTCCACCCTGCAGTGTTTGGCTGGTTCGCACCGGAGCCCAGACAGAGCCGTCACAGGGTCAGGGACATGGCAGAGGAATCGGGGCCAGGCTGATTTGTGGTCAGCAGCAGGATACCGTTTATCAGCCGCAAACGCTTCCAGGCAACAATTAGAGCCAAGCGTTTGTCTTCATTTGGATTTTGGCCGTTAAATATGCCTTACGGGATGGACAACCAACCCTGGGCAGTGTTTCATCCAGCCACGGGAAATCGTGTCATCTCTTCTCCTTTATTGCCACTCTCGTTGAGAAGGGGGGAGGAGGACAGGGGAGGTGGGTCAACTGATTACTTACCAGGAAAACGGGGAGTGGGACTTCCAACTGAGGGCTTTTATTAGAAATGCATACACCCAAAGCAGACAGACCGACTCAGAGAGAGTGAGGAGAGAGGTTACAGAGAGGAAATTGTGTAAATATTGTGACGTGGCGTTTCTCCCGAGTGAGTTCGCGCAGGTGAACAGACGTGTAGGACTTTGTATTCTGTGCGTTCAGACAGGAAGAGGGGTTCGTCACACATGGAGAGTGTGATATTAAAAGGGGCCTCTGGGAAAAGTAACTGCAGGGCTGTCCAATGTCAACCGGCGCCCCCCCCAAAAAAGAGGCACATTACAAGATCACAACGGGTGCCAACGACACAGCGACACTGACACGGGTGTGCACACGCACCCTCGCACAGGCAAACACACGACTCCCAATTTGGATCGCCTACCTCCGCCTCAGGCCCGGCTCTCATCCCTCAAATAGCCCCCACCTCAACTCCACCCTGTTGGTTGACCACGGCATGACACCTCCTCTGGGGATCCCCGGTAGCCTCCGCCTCCCGTCCCCCACCTCCCAGCCCGTCTGACCCGGCCTGCTGCCCCTCACAGGCCCAGAGGGCTCCGCCGGGCGTGGCCCTGCCGGCTGGCCCGGTGCTGATCTGTCACGAGGCCCGGAGATGTCTCAGTTATCTCCCTCGCACTCTGCCGCCCGAGGGGCCTATTGTTTCAGAGGGCTTCCTCTTTCCTGAGCTGGACAGTGCTGCAGGGGAGGTGGGGGGCACCAAAGGGGCCAGTGACCCACCGGGGGCTGGTTGGATGATGAAAGGTGTGTTAAGCTGGGGGGAGTGGGGGGGGGGGGAAAGAGAGAGAGAGAGAGAGAGAGAAAGAGATAGAGAGAGAGAGAGAACCGGACTTTCCCTGTCTGTTATCATGGTGCTTGACCAGAACATCCCTTTGCTCGCACAATGTTTTTTCCCCACGGCGCTTTGGTTTGATTCATTTCTGTATTTGTTTTCTTTTATCCACAAGAAAGTAGATATTATTGGCTGGAACAGCTTTTCTGTGCAGGCTGGAGATACGAAAGCAGCAGAAAAGGCACATTGATAATATCATGAGTCGGTAAAGGTGGTAATCTTTTTTTTTTCATATTTTTTCATTTAATGTGTTGTGATTACCATAGCAAATAAATCAAAACTGTAGATGTCGAATCACTGCCAGTTAAAACATATTTGAAACAGTAAATAGTAGTTCTGGAGATAAGCCAATTCAGTTATTTGTAATAAAGATTTTGATTGCACCCATAAAAGCTGTGATGGGAAAATGTACAGCTTTGATGGGGATTATGCTTCATAACAACCCAATCCTGCCAATTTTGATTCCAAAACAGACTAGTTGTCAAGGTATTTGAACAATAATATCCTAAATAGTTTCATGAGGGCTCTGAGCGATGAGCCAAAGTTTGGCTGTTGCCGGTTCAAACGATGCCCAATTAATTCCTGCGCTTTCAGCCTGACCTGGTGAACATGGGAAAAAAGATTTTTTTTTCTTTCTTCATCGGTGGCACTGGCTCGGACTCAACAGACCACTGGGCAAGCGAGGGTGTTTGCTCAAGTGGAGCCAATTACTCCAAATAGATTGGGTCTTCCTCTCTTTCCTTTCGACGCTCTTCCTCTTTCTCTCCCTCACCCCTTCCTCCAACCCCTCCTCTCTCTGGCATGGGTTGTCCATTGGGGCACGGTGGGATCCACAGGAGCCCCCTCCTTCCAAATAAACAGGCTGGTAATGGCTGTTTACCCAGAGTGCAAGAGCCATTATGCGCAAAGAAGTTAAACACGTCTGACAGGCAAAATGTCCGCAGACAAATCACTGTTGCCCTTTCTGTGCCCATTGATTGGAGGGGATGCCGATGTCTCCTAACTGTTACCAGCAGCCCTGACCAACTTTGGAAAAGACATGCCAACGCCATGGTGTAAGGAATCAAATCAAGAATCTTTGTTTGTCTCCAATTACACTACAGAGAGCGGGCCGACCTCGACCGAGACGGATTCCATCACATTCGCCACCCGGGAGCAGGACCCAAAATTGGAAAATACCAAAGTGTTTCAGGAGAACATCACGGCCCACCTCCTCTCAATCATCCGGCGGGATCTGGAGAGTGTAATGTGGAAATATGGGGGATATGGAAAATGAGAGGAAACTCATAGAGTACAGTAAAGACAGGGCTTAATGAACGAAAGGCTGTTCCATGAAGTCATTTTCGAGATCAGGAATTCAGTTAGAAACACGTTGGGGCGAATGGCGCTCCACGATGACACGCAGGGTGGGGACTGGAGTTGAAACGGTACTGTAAGCAGAAAAACGCATCTGTGTGGTCCTGTGTGGAATGAACGTAGGTCCGTCCCCGTCTACAAGGAAAGCCGTGACTGGACTAGGATGTCTGACAAACTCAAACAGATCACGGCGTTACTTTGAACGTAATCATTCAAAGGTTTACTTCGATGAGGTCATCAGGCACTGGAGGTCCCAAGGATTAACAGTTGGTGAAAAGACTTGGGGAAATATCTGGTGGCATGAACTTGTTCTGGATCATGCTGGTTGATGCCGGAGTCTTGGCTTGCTTCGGGCCTTCATACAGTAAGCTTGAGTTCTTGGGATTCCGTCGGTGTTGTAGCTGTGAGAGAAAGGGCAATAGGCTCCAACCAGTTGTTGTAATTGGCTCTCAACAGTTGACTACCTCTGAGATCACAGACTGACTTCAAACGCATGCTGAATTGTGCCCGAGCTTTGATTCAGTCCGTCATGATGACCCAAATCAGAGAGGATGTGGGCAGTTGTACAACATGGAGTTACAAACCTGGCACGGTACTAAACACACATTTCTATCTCTTGAGTTTCCAAATGATTAGCTGGCAGGCTAATGCAGTTTGTGCCATCCAGAGGAGACAAAAGGTGAATGTGTTTGTGAGTGGGTATGCACGATAGTGTGCATGTGTGTAGGTGCTTCGGAATGTGTGTGTGTGTGTTCATGCATGTCCAGTTTCCTGCTCCCTATTGTCGTTGTGCCAAAGAGCAGTCAACACCTGGATCAGCAGGTCTCTCCCTCCTGCACATCTACTCTTACACAGTCCACTGATCTTTATTCCCCTGCAGAGGAAAGGCAAGCAGCTGCTTTCTTTCCCAGGACTGCACTTTTAGCTCCATGAAGTAGGCTTGTGTAACCAAAATCCAACCAATGTTTCACCAAGTCCACAATCCCCTGATTTTGTCCTACAGAGTATAGAGTTGCAGATCCCCATTTCGTATTGTTCTTCTTGGCTTTTATGTCACATGTGTTTGGTGATGGCGAGGACTTTTGGAGAGTTGTAGATATCATGGAATAAGCCTGTGCAAGGATTCGTGTTCTGTTGTTATTTGGTCAGTAATACTGTGCCTGGAAGGCATACTTTGTAAACTGTGCCAGTGATGTGTTTAAACCACACCAGGGAATTCTGTATAATCAAACCATTTCTGTATACTTCTTTACAAAACAACATGTTCCCTTTGTTCAATAATTCATTTGGAATGCTGGCATTAAAATAAACTCGGTGCACCGCAAGCTTTGTTCTGACAATCTGAAAAGGTGTTCTCCGCATTCAGTTTCGCCTCAGGTTCCTCTGCATGACGTCACGTCTTTTGAATCTGAAATTTTGCTTACTTAGCCTAAACATTGCTCTTTTTTTTAACTTGTTTTTAACTCCACAGTATTCGGCTCAGCAAACCTAATGCCTGACTCATGATAGACAATAGCCAGAGGACCCCCCCCCCTCCCTCCCTCCACCCGTCCTGTCCCCTCCCTCCACCTCCCAAGTGGCCTATTAGAATTCTGTATAGGAACATGCAACCCCGTTGGCATCCAATGAAAGGACAATGGGCCGCCCACACCCCCTAGCGCACACCAGGGGGTCCAATAGGGAGACTGTCTCGCACACGCATCCCCACACAGTCCCCAAACACAGCTCGATGTTGAGCATGATAGAGGGACGCGTTGAAAACGATTCCCCCCTTTACAGAGAGGAGAAAACCTTGGAGGAGGAGTTGGATAGACTCACATGGCTCACCTCTCATGCCACCTATGATCCCTGAACGTGGAGTAGTTAGTTAGTCGCCATTAAGGCCGGATGTCTGGGTGTGTTCAAGTGACATCGGATGTCCTGTTCCCTCTGCCGTAGGAGTCGAGTGATATCAAATACCCCCTCAGGGAGCAGCGGGGAAAGGACTGCAGAATCACCGGCCATATTAAATTCAACTTCAGTTAGATTGCGCGCTAACATCTCTTTCATAAACTTCAGTGCACAACTTAGGTTCACACTGAGAGCGAAAGCAATACAGGGAGATTATCTTCATTTCTGTGCTTCCAGCCATACCATGCTCATGTCTAATGATTGAGGTCATCACTCTGTGCCTGAAACTCCCTCTGAAACGAATGAAGCTCTGATCTTTTCGAAATGTTGGTCTGTTGAGACAGACAAACCTCTTTGGGAGCAATGCAGTTCAGATGGCATGCAGGAAGCTGGCATACACAGTCAACATTAAGTTGAGGGACTGGCCAATGGAGCAAATCGCGTCTGACATGATACTCTATTTGAACTAAAGATTTCTATCATCTATTCTCTATAAACAAGAATTGTGAGCTCGTCTTTGCTGTAGTCTCTTCCAAAGCCGTCAAATATTGCTTTGAAGTGACTTATCATTACATTAGTAATACAAGTGTGTTGCTGTGGTTGTGATTGGCTATTTAATATTGTATTATTGAGACTGGAGTAGAGATTATGTTCAAATGTGTTTATGGGTCGTCTTGCAGGCACGTGTCATAGACACATATTTCTGCTCATTGCAATATATTGTTGTAAAAAAAGGTTGATAAAACACCGAAAATATCTGCTTTCACGATAAACACATTCTGATGTCGCATTACTGAAACATATGATTTATTATTACGACAACCTTCACAGATGATCTGACAGAGCGAGCCATGATGAAGCTACATGAAGACATGTCTTGAAATAGTGACCTGGCCAACTTTGAGAGAGGGGCAGCTGTACTGGGTTTGCACCCGGGGCCCAGCGAGAGTCGGTGGACAGATGCTGGGTGGAACAGGTGGCTGGGGTTGTCCTCTGGATTAGCATGGCTATGACAGACACATCAGACCGCACAGACATCAAAGGCCGCTACTAGGTCGCTAATGATCTGCAGAAAGAAGCAGAGAGGGAGGGAGGGAGGGCGAGCGAGCAACAGAGGATCCAAGGGCATCTTCTACAGAACCTCGACATCCAAACTGTACATTTCCTCAGATTAGAACCAGAAAAACTTGAAGTAATGTTAACAGGTAAGTGGAGGGAACATTTTCAGCGCTTGTTGCTATTTATTTAATTCATAAACTTTGGGTTCAATTGTAGTAATGTATGACATTGTGGTTAAAAAACTTGAATGTGGAATTTGAATTGGTCATGAGTTCCAAAGCAATCACTAGCTTCAGTTTAGGAAACATAAATATTTAACAATGAAGACTGTGATGTTTGATTGTTTTCAAGGGGTTTAAAATAACTATTTTCATTATCATGTGAAATGCTCCAGCTCTCCTAATACGTCTGCAAACAAGCAACAAGACTGTACACATGCCTAGGCATGACAACAAATGAACCACATGTCAACCACATGTACAAGAAAGCATATGCTGAATTAAGAATTCACTCAGCAAACCCACCCCTTTAAAAAGAAAAAGTCCACAAACTCTTCAAAAATGACTCAACGAGATTTTCCCTCACCAGACAGCAATTAAACGAGACAAGCTGAATCTCTCAGCCTCCTTTTGCCCCTGTCATATTTCTCTCTTTGATCTCGTCCAACCTCGTTCATTAAGCAAATACAACATACTGCCACTTAAAGTTCGCAATGGAGCCCTTAACATCTAATAAATAAAGAAGACGTGAAGACGAGCATTGGAGGAAGCACGAGCACGTGTTTTGCTCTGACAGGGCAGAGTGTGTGTTGACGGGGGAGGTGGAGGGTGGGGGACGGTACGGAAAGTGCAGATGGAGGCTTAGGACCTGGTAGTATTGCTCTAAACTTCCCGGAAGCCCTTAGCATGCACTGGATGGTTTCTACACATCCATCTGAGGCCTGAGAGCTGGAGGGGTGAAGTGTTATCCAGGAGATATGCTAGAGCTACGCACTGTCTGACGACGTACTGCTCTCTGAGTTGACATGAGGAAGAGGGCCTGTAAACAGAACGTGCATGGAATCCTGCCAATCCGAAGTGGTTTCCAAAGGCCACACATTTTTGGACAACCCCATTGTTGTTGTTTGTCATATCATGTATCAAGCATCATATTGGACAATCAGAATAAGAACCACTCCAAATGCATTGTACCATCGGATTCTGTCAATCAACCTACAATCCCCACAATGCTCTCTGAAAAGGAGATGATTGGGGTTCAAAGAATGAGTCTTCTCACGCAAACAAAGCATCCTAGATCTCAGTTCCGGGTGGCCTCAGAGAGGCAGGGTGGCCAGATTCAGTAGGGGGTCTTTAATTCCAGCTTGACTTCATTACTCCCTACCCTAAGTCCTGCGGTGACCTTTCCCTCCTCTGCGCCATGTTCAAATAAACATCCAGCAAAAACTATTATTCCTGCCCCTGCTCAGCCATGTTTGCTGTGCTCCTTCCTCCCTTCTTTCTTTCATATTTGTCTTTCCCCTCCTCCGTCGTCCGATGGGAAGCAAGTGACGGCCTTTAGCTCTCCCTTCTGAGGTCCCCCCACCCCCCCGCCCATTTCTCTTTCAGAGGTTCGGGCTAGTGAAGGGGTTAGGCTATATGTTGATTTTGCGTCTACTGGGCTGTGAGACCCCAGGCACGATATCACTCTCATATATTAATGATCTCCTCGTAAGCGACAGGCCACGCTTAATGGCCAGGTTGGAGGGAGAGGGGGGGAGGAGGAGGAGGGGTGGGGGGGGTGATTGGTTCAAATGGACTCCCTGGATTTTTGTTTAGACTGCAAACCTTACATCTAGGATTCATGGATTTATTCAGCGTTCACACACTTGGTTCAAAGGCACAAATACTTCCAAAGACAGGAAATGGTTCTATCAAATGACCATCCTGACTGGGAACTGTAGTCGGCCTTGACATGGTTTCAATCTTCTTCAAACTCCATACTGAGCCAAAGACCCCTAACACAGGAAGCAACTCCCAACCTCCCAAGACCTATAATCGTTGCATTATCTCTGCCACGTCTATGACATCCACATTTCCCGAATGTAAATCTAAGTTTCGTCCAAAAGGTGGGCTTAATAATGTTGCCCTTTGTAAACAGCACAGGACTTGTCATTCTCTCTCTCTCTCTCTCTCTCTCTCTCTCTCTCTCTCTCTCTCTCTCTCTCTCTCTCTCTCTCTCTCTCTCTCTCTCTCTCTCTCTCCTGGTGTGTTTTCCATAATTGGAACACTGTCTTCAGGCTTTCAGGGAAGAAAGGACCCCTCCCAGATAATCTTCACCATCTTGGCGAAACACAAACATGGTCAGGTCCTCTCTGGAGAAGCCGCCAGCTCTGAGATGTTTATTTTCCCCTTTAATAAGGCTCTTTATTAAAGCAGGGTGAAAACAATTACGGGTGTGCAATTCCATGCCTTTAATATGGTCTTTATTGAATAACCCTCCTCCTGTCCACCTCGGCAGGGCCTCCGATGGTGACACAAGTGGGATTGCGTTTTAAGAGGAGGGTCGCCTGGGGGGGATTGGCGCGGTAATTGAATTAGATGTAATATGCACCAAACCCCCTAAATTACCGGCTAATTCCTTTTCACTGATAGGGCGAGTAAGAAAAAGTCTTATAAGGTCCACCCAAGACATACAGTTGCTGAGATGGATTCCCTACATTTCCTAAACCACGCATCATTGTATGAATAAACTTGAAAGCATTGAACTCTGAGGAGATCAGTAATACAGTAAAGTGTATGTCTTTTTTGTTTTTTATTTTCTTCCTCAGAGCATTTGAACTTGTTTCGCCAGGAACAGGGTTGAAGGGCCTCAGGGAAGCCTAGGATATTGGGATGTGAATATGATGAAGATATATTGAATGTTGCTCACAAGGGAAAGGTGTTTCCTTTGTGTGTTTTCCACAATACAGGAACTTGAATGGGGAGGAAAGTCTCACCCCCCAACACAAATTTAACAGAAATGCATTCCTGTTCAAACCCGTCCAAACACACTGGACTCCAAACTCCAGTTCAAATGTCAGGTTTGATGAATGAGAAGGATGAAAACCGTTTGCATGTGCCTCTCCAGTAAATTGCGGAGTTCCACACAAGAAGGCAAAAGACATAGAAGCAGATAAAAGATAAAAAAAGATGAAAGAGTCTCACGTCAACATAAACGATGGTGTTTCATTTCATGACGGGCCGATTTTTGTTCCCCTTCTGTCCTTGTGCGGCACAGATGCTCCCTTTACCCTGCAGTCTGAGTGTCATTTGAGGTCTGCAAGGGGTCCCTGTAGCCTGATCTCCTCTCCGCAGAGCCAGATGCACCAATACTTCAAAGGTTTGACTCTTTACCTCTGAAAGTCTCCCAGACTCAAGACAACACTTTGTCAAAGCTAGACAAACCAGATTTACTCAGTAGGGGTCTCTGGAGAATGACTGCACTTTTGTGACAGTGTAATTATAGTGGTATCTTGCCTTTCTTTAGGTATGCCATTCTTTATTAAAATGCTTTTTTTGTTTGTTGTTTTTGGTGCTTTTTTTGTGGCTGATAAAGTGTATATTCTGATATTAGTTGCTGGTATTGTGATTTTTCTGGTGCCGTGTTGACTTAGGGAGCTCTGCTTTTGTGCATGTGCAGACAGTGACTAAGGTGTTTTGTCTCAGTGTGGAAAGAGCAGGTGGCCCCTTTATTCCGAATTACAACCAGGTGCACTGGCATTCTCAACACCTCAAACCAATTTCAACCACAATCTGTCAAAATTGAGATGCAAAACAAATACATTTGGGCTCAGGGTTTGCTCACGACTTATTGGAGATTTGCATTTTGCAAACTCACCCGTTTCGCACATTCATTTACATCTTCGTCCTGAAGCCTACACTTGGAATACTTTTCAAAGCTCTCCGTGCACTAGGAATAATCAAAACCCATCGTTTTTTTCTTGACTCAGTCTAAATATGGGCATTTAAATGCATGAGGAACACAACGGACCACTAAGAGGGAAGATTCAGCCATATTTACCAGTGAAACATTTCTCCATGTGGCTGTATTGTGGCAATCGCGGAGAATAAGTCTCTTTGATAGTCAGTTAAAAAACTCTGAATGAGTTTGCATAATTTCATTGTATAGATTTGCATAATATATGTAAAGAATAAGGAGATACAATCAAAAATGTTAGCTTAATAAAAACTGTTTAAAAGTTGGCATCGGGATTCAACGATGATATATAGCCGGGCATAATCAATTGCACTGTGCATCCCACCCACACCAAACTTCATGTCAATTGTGCTTTTTACGGTACAGTAAGTGCTTTTTACAGTACTATGTTAATGTTGCACTGCGGCCCTTTGATACTGTACCGATACCATGTAGTAACTGTGTGTGTACTGTGAGCTCCAACACTGGGTACTGTTAAATTAGACACAGCATTCAACATTGTGTCAAGGTGAGTCAGTCTTCCTCCTAATTCAATCCAGCTCATATGCCAGGCCTCAGCCCATTGTTTTGAGTATGGTGACAATTACACCAGACAATGGATGAAGAAATGGTTTGACTCGGAGGAGGAAAGGGATACCTTTGAAGTGCGGCCCTGCGACAATGCATCCGAGCATTCGAGACATTATCAAATTTGTCAAACATCTGGTTGATTAGGGCTGCTCTGATTCAAATGGACAGACAGAGGTTTCCGCGTGGCAGCCTGTGAAATCGAAGCCGTATTCACTCCACGGCTAAAGCCGAGCGAGGGAGATAAATATGTAAACCCGACCTGGGCCCACAAATCGAACATGCCTCCTCTTGTTTTATGTCTCGGCCAGTCTTGCGTTTCAGGCTTCTAGGGTGTATTAGTAATAATGAAGTGTAAAATAACCTTTAATGCACATTTTGGGGGAAAGCTACGGACATGCAGGTGTAAAAAAAAAAAAAAGAAGAAAAAAAGAACGAAAAGTCGAACATTCCTTGCAGGTCAGATCATTCCAGGATGGGGGTCTAAGGACGCGGGAGAAAGGAGCACACAGTGAGAGACCGTCCTTTGTCTCTGGTTTGAATCAAGGGCTTAAGGAAATCTGTCTCGATGGAAGTAAACGGTTCTCAATGGGAAACATGTGATTCCCAGAGAAGTAGCGCGAAGCTCAGAGGGAGAGCCGGGATGGGGGGGCGTTCGAGAAGCGCCACGGAAACTTCAGGGTGCCGCCTTTGTTTGTGTTCTAAATGGCTCTACTTGGGGTCGGAGGTCAAAGCGATAATCACATATATAAACACTGTCCACCTCCTAAGTCACACTCTAAAAAGCTTTCAGTTTGACTCCTTGTGTCTTGACACCAGGTGAACGTGTGTGATGTGTAGGTAGCCCTTGGAGCAACGTACAGTACAGGAAAACCCAGCCTTTGATGCATTCTAGAATGGATTATACTGTCAAAGTGGGTTACTTTTCAGGTTTGAAAATCCAAACTACGTTTCAGACTAGTACCTTGGGTGTTTTTCTTTCATATTTTCACTGCAAGCGTCTCAGCTTGCAGGCATCGCTTCGTGTACTATAGTCAGCAACTTGTGGGATGAGCGTACACACACATTCACACACACGTTAGAGCCCTAAGACACATATACAGCACCACACAGACCAAAACCATGTACATTTCACACACAAGCACACACACACACACTGGTTTCCAGTCTGAGCATTCAGAGATCTACACTAATTAATAGAACCCCTCTTCCCCCCCTCCCCACCAGCCGCCCTCCCCACCCCCCCCACCCCACCACCACCCCCGCCATCTCATGGGATGTGAGACAGCTAGTCCAGCCTTGGCAGTTGCTACAGTGTAATCAGCACAGCTTCGTCCCCACAGCAAAGCCTGCCCGTGGAATGTGCTAATTAGCATCATTGATTTTATCCTCCGATTTTGACATGCAAAAGGCCCTATTACTCAAAGCAAGTACTATGGGTCATTGTTTTTTCTGCTACAGTACATTAGGGCAGGTAGAGTAATTCCATTTCTGCGGCGGATTAGCAGGGAGAGTGGAGAGTCATTGGAGTGGTTTTGAAGGGTAATTCGTACAGAGACAGACTGGTTCCCCAGGGTATAAATTGTGATTAGGGTCTGATTTAGCTTGTTTTGAAAGATAAATGCATGGGTCTTTAATTTTAAAAATCAAGCATTATAATCAAATGGTCTAGTTGCTGTAGCACTCAAAGAGTTTGAAGTCCCTGTAAGATATGGAATGTGTTAAGTCATACAGTACAGCCTCGTGCATGAGAAAGACTGTTAAGGTCGTGGCGATGTCACAGAACACTCCAATGTCCTATTGTCCTCCATTGTCTTAAAATGTGTACAGATACAATGAAATTACACTTCAATTCTATGTAAGGTGTCTCTGTGGTAAGTGATTATACAGACTGTAGGACATAAAAATGTCTTGACTGTGGATATATTTAAAATCTTTCACTGGCTAGAGAACTGAACGAGCCAAAGTCAATATGCTTTTGTGCCAGAGGGAGAAGTAAATTGCAGCTAATAGACTGAATGTGTGGAGGTGTTTGTCAGACAAAATGAATGTATAATACCTATGCTGTCAACAAGGGCCTGTATGACATGTGGGTGGACAGTGTTAGTATTCACAGAATTGTTTTCCCCATGCATTTATGGATTGAATGTTGTGGGGACACAATGTGTATCATTTGGACAAATCATTTTCATCATTTGGAAAACTGAGTGTCAGAAAGCCAGGACTTGCTCTCTCTCGTTCTCTTTATCTACCTCTCTATTTTGTCTAACACAGAATGTAATAGCCCCGAAACCGATGAATCACATTCTGTGTCAATTAAATCAGGGCCTTGTCCACTGAGTCACATCAATGTGACAGAAATGATTTCCACACATTGTTTGCACTTGAGATCAAGAAGCAACCGTCGCACGCTGACTTAGCCCTAACCCTACACCGGCAGATTCACAAAGGCAGGAAAAAGAACACTCTCTCTCTCTCTCTCTCTCTCTCTCTCTCTCTCTCTCTCTCTCTCTCTCTCTCTCTCTCTCTCTCTGTGTCCTCTTCCACATTACACAAGCCAGGAACCACAATCCCTCGCTTCTCTGCTCTGATTGCATCCATATGCTCTCACGGGAAATGAGGGGTCAACACCCTACTTACTCACGCCACGCCAAGGCACCGACACTTGTGAGAAAAGAACCCCCCGCCCAAGTTGTCCCTACCAACCAGACTCTCCCGCCCCTTCTTTGGGACCTCTACCTCAGGTGAAGGCTAGACCGGGGAGCATCAGTACTGGCGAGGAAGGATGCAAAATGGATTAGGATGTTTGTTCCACTGGACAAAACCATAACACCTTTGTATAGAGCTTTGTTCTCTGTCTCTCCTCTCTCTCTCTCTCTCTGTCTCTCCTCTCTCTCTCTCTCTCTCTCTCTCTCTCTCTCTCTCTCCTCTCTCTCTCTCTCTCTCTCTCTCTCTCTCTCTCTCTCTCTCCTCTCTCTTTTCTCTCTCTGTCTCTCTCCTCTCTCTTTCCAACTCCTTGTGTCTCCACGTGTCCCCTTCCCCTCGAGACGAGCTTAAAACGAACCCCCTACGAATAATCTGGCATCGATTAAATGCTGTGTGGAGAACAAGGCACTCCGGGGCCAATGGTTTCCTCTGCCTTCAATCTCCTCCATTGTTCCGTGGAGCCAGCAGAGGTCGTAAATTTGAACCCGAAGACAGTGTGCAAATTGCAGTCACACTTTGCCGGGACCAAATCAAGGCAAAGGGAGGGCAGAGGGAATGACGTGAACCTCCTCCGGTTGCCTAAATCCTTTCCTCCCTGCTTGTCCCTTCCACTCGGGCGAGGGCTTAACGAGCGGAGCTCTCCCATTTGAAGACATACTTGGACGAATGCGTACACACTTGCACTTTTTCGCATGTGCATACTGTAGACATGCTCGCAGACGGTCTTGTAAAACTCCCCCCCTCCCCCGCGCCACCGACACACACACTCACACAGAGCACACACGCACAGACACACAGACACACCCAAACTATGATAACAAACACAGATAGTAAACATACATTGTGAGTCATTCCTACCTTAACATACAGACACACACACACACACACTCGAGCACAAATCCATGAAGGATACCTTTAAACCCATGAAGGATGCCTTTAAAGACTAGCATAATGAAATTTCCCTCTGGACCTTGCCAATGACCTCTTGGAACTTGACCCAGAGCACAACATCACTTATCCTCTCTCGGCTGTCACCCACCCATTATCATTGTCTGACAGGAGACTATTTCTCACGGTGACTTCCAGACTTTTGGCAATGCAGAGAGATCACGAGCAACGATGATTTTATAGACTTACTAAGAGCAATGTGAAGTTACTTTATCGTTGTACCTTGTTATAAGCTGGTATGCCGTTTCACATGAAGCACTAACACACTTGATCTTATTTCATATTTCGAGTCGTTTCCAAGTAAGCATGATTGATCAAATGATTTAATTTTTGTATCATTGCGACATTTCTTTCCTAAACATAACCACACATTTTCAAATTTCAACCCGTGAGTTCAGTATCCATACATTTAGTTATATTTTTTTCCAAGTCCATTCAATGTCATCATGAAACGTGTACATTTTGCTTTCGACCCCTCGCAATCCTTGAGGGGATATTTTCTCCTTGAGGGGATCTTTGTCATTCCACTTCACATACTGTAGGTCAACGCCTTCTAAACACTGAGCAAAGGGTTACATTACACAATGCCTGCTAACCAGTTCGGTCTGCAAATGTTTGGCCATTTTCACGTTGAAAATAGTTAATCATTGTATTACTCAGTTTATTGCTTGACAACGTCTTACCCTGTATTTCCTACAGTAAGGTAACTACTGTGCTGTAGTGGCACAATCACATCCGATGGACTCCGCCGGCCTTCCCAGCTGACTTCTGAAGCGGCAGCATTTCCCAGACAAACGGTGAGGTCAGTAGTCGTGAGTCGATAGCCACTTTCATCTGGGGAAGCTGTGGTTTGCAAATGGAGAGGGTCGAAGGTCGAAGTGATTTCACCGTAGAGTGATTTGGTGGCTTGTTCAGACCGCCGTCATACGATCAAATGGGAGGGCGGTTGGATTAGTGCGCCGTTCAGCCATCCGAAAGGAGAACTTTCTTTTCACTCTAATCCTACAGGAGAAAGAAGAAGAAAAAAAAACGGACAGAAACCCTCGACCTTCGAACCGGGAGCTTAAAAGAGAACTTTGATTTGTCAACGATGACCACAACAAAGTGGACGGACTCCCGGTTAATTGTCGGCCTCTGACCGCCAAACGGTCTTGTGACTCGCTGGGGTTTGGGTGTGTAGACTGTTGTTTCATGGTGGTTTGGGACCATATTAGCTGTGGTATCCCAGTCCATTTTGATTAGCGCTTTAGGGTCTAGTGAGAGAGCCGAGAAATATAATTGACTAATGCTCCGTTGAGGGCTCTCCCCATCTTCTGAAGACTACAAATCATTCCCAAACCAGGCTTACTCTGTACCTTGTTAAACCTCCCCGCGAACAACTGACAAGAAGGGAGTCACTTTTCTCACGGAATGTAATCCCGCACCTTAGAAAGTAATGTTCCCACAGGTGATTGGAAGGGACAAGGTTAAGGCCAAAGAGCGTCATTGTTTGTTGTTGTATCTCAAACTCCCCTTTTATTGAAGGTGACTTACAAGCATCAACATCCATCGAATGACATCAACAGTAAAAGCCAGAGGCCTGTATTGAAGGAGATACATATACAATTGCATTAGGATTGATTGCATCGTCTGTGCAATCAATCAATGTTGATATGTAGGATGGAAGACCCGACCACAGACTTTTCCGCATTTTTGGGATAGGTTAGATAAAAGAATATATAAATTACAGCCGGTATTGCTGAATTTATTGTCTGCAAATGAATCATCAATGTGCATCAATGGAGTAGCCAGAACTAAAGGTAATAAGGACCAGACAGAGAGACACCATTAACCTTAATGAACCTGTAGTCTCAGTGGGTTTTTGTCTCTTATCCAGAAAAACACATCTTCCACGTCTGATGGAAACCCGAACTGGTCGATTGAGGAACACTGCACACAAACACAGCTCTGGTTACTCTATAAACCCCATCCCAAAGCTCCAACAGCACAGAAGGAGAGAGAGCAGGGGGGAGACAGAAAGAGAGAGTGAGGTAGAGAGGTTAGAGAGAGAGTGAGAGAGAGAGAGAGAGAGAGAGAGAGAGAGAGAGAGAGAGAGAGAGAGAGAGAGAGAGAGAGAGAGAGAGAGAAAGAGAGAGAGTGTTAGAAACAATTGGAGAAAAAGAGAGAGAGAAGGTGAGGGAGGAAGCGAGGTAGGAAACAGAGAGGTTAGACAGAGGGAAAGCGAGAGGTTAGAAAGAGAAGAGAGAGAAGGAGAAAGAGAGAGAGAAGAGTGAGCATGGTAGACAGACGACAGGTTTCAGACAAAGGTGTGGGGGAAGGAGCATGAAGGAGGGGGAGGAGGAGAATGGGGGGGGGGGGGGGGGTGAGAGTGGATAACGCAAAGGGAGACTCAGTGAGAGAAAGGCTAATAAATGGTTAGATAACAATCTCCATCCTGAGGAACCAATCAGGGCTACAGCCAAAAGCAGAAGAGCAGAGCAAGCCTCTTTCTTTACTCCTAAGGCTCTCTGAGCAGTGGATAAAGTGCCAGTGTTATCATCTCACTAGCGTTGAGTTACATTATCTCATTCTGTGGATCATTTCTCCCTGTCCGATAACAAAGGACAGTGCTTGTAAGTTTTTCAAGGGGAAATGACTATCTGTAAAGTATGTGAACAATAGAACATACTTTCTGACGCATTTTCGATTTAGTGCTCTTCTGGGTCGCTTCAGTCAAACATAGATGCATTACAGGCTGTGTATGACAGTATTCGTTCAAAATCTGGGTTTGATTTGCCTGAGGTAAAATGCTAAAGCAAAAAAAAAAGTCAAAGTGAAGCCATCAGGTTGCCATCACTTTGGTCACTCAGTAGAAATAAATAATCTCCATCTGAAATGAGCTGTTATATTTCAGTGTACCCCCCGAATGTTTAACAGCGGGCATCCACTTCCATCCTGGCAGAGCTGCAGTCAGCCCCGTTACACATGTAAACACAGCCAATCACGGCGGCGCTGCTAAACGAATCCCAGGCACATCACCTCTGACCCCCCCCCCCCCATCCCCCTACCTCCCCCTGTTCTCCCATGGGCATCCCCGTTCCATGGGGGACCCCCGTCCTCCCTGCTTCTACTCGCCGTGAGGTCCGCTCCGCAGATGTGACAGCGTCCCAACCGTTACGGAGGGCCAGAGGAAACACAGAGTGTGGTGTCCCGGGTCCTCTGTGACCATCTCGCATGGACCGTCTGAACTCCTTGGGTCCTGCCACCTGAGGTATCTGAGATACCTAATCTGAGGCTAGCTACAGGGGGAATCCCCAGAGGTATACACAACACTTGGGAGGTAGAGGTTAGCTCCAGAGATCGAGAGATACGGTCACATGCCCTCAATGATGGAGCCATGCCGAGGATACACATTCATGTGATATACCGCACTGCGTACAAAAGCTGAATTCTACAGGGTTCTACTTTTTCACTTCACAACACAACATCTGTAGCTGTGTCAGCCCAGAGATGTTCTGGCAAGAGCTCCATATCAGGATTAAGCTATTAAATGTCAATTTATTCGAACAGAAGAATCCATTCGAAACATCTGTGGGTCCTTCACCTATTTTCTGTGTCAAATCAAACCCAAATGGTGCCAGGGAATGAAATTAAGAGCATACTTCAGATTGATATCCCAACATAATCTCCTTGAACTAAGAGGCTTAGATTGTTAGTATCACTCGCTCTGCTCTCTTCCATTTTGAGGTTCACAAATGTGAACGTGTGTAATTTGGGAGGAAGAGCTACGCTCCATAATGACAATGATCTTGCACTCGCTGGAGCTGAATGGAGACTTTGCACCCTCGCAGTGAGCCGGAAAAGCTTGAGGGGAAAGACTGCAAAGCTTGAGAATGCAGGAGAACATTGAACAGATAAATAACTTCACCCAGGTAAGAGATTTGGTCCGGAAAGTGTTCCCAGCGCTCATATTTGGAGGCATTGTTGTTCTTCTGTGTTTACATTACCCCTCGTTTTAAAACAACGGCACAAATGACTTTTGGCTGTGAGATCCAGTGAGGACCTATTTGCATCCAAATGCACGCGACCACATGTGATCCATTTGAATGTTGATAGAAAAGTGCTGTGTGCACCATCTCACGTAAACAAGGGGTGAAGTGCAACACCGCGACTAAACAGAGCTCCAGGAAAAGTAATGCATACGTAAGCAAACTTTGAAACTGGACGGACGTTTGTGTCGCAGGGGGCAGCCAAAGGACCCCCACGTCCGACCAGAGACACGCCTGTGAGTAATTACTATCTTCAGAACCCATAAAGACACACGCTACTCTTCTATGCGACAAAAAGAAACAGACTTAAAATGGCACTTTAAAACAAGGCTGCAATTAATTGATAAACGTCAGGACGTGACATTATCAGATAGCAGAGGCATGCCGTTCTGGAGAGAGCACACGTGACTAGGCTCAAGACTTTAATGTATTAAGTTAGAGTAAGCGAAACACCATTAACCGACTGAACCCCCGTCATCTGATCTTCTTGACAAGACAAGGCAATATGGTGAGTTTTAAATTGCACGAGGACCCCTGAGATAATGAAGACGATATTGTCTCTTCCAGGAAAAGTTTGAAACCCAAAAGGCCTTCATCAGGGTAGAGTAAACTGAAATAGGCACACGTGCTGAATTACAAACATACTGCACCAAATCAGACAAATACCTTTAATTCAAGGTCATCGGAACTCCATCTCTCTATTTGTCTCACAAAATGGTACAGTTAATAGTGACATTCTCCAAGGAACGTTGATGATTTTATTTATTTTTTAAGGGTGGAACTTGTCCGGCCAGCAAACAGTACGTTTCTCAAAAGACTTAGAAGAGAGGGCCTATGCCAAAACGGAGATAGGACATAAGCGTACACTCTCTCTCTCTCTCTCTCTCTCTCTCTCTCTCTCTCTCTCTCTCTCTCTCTCTCTCTTTCTCTGTCTCTCTGTCTGTCTCTCTCTCTATGTCTCTGTCACTCACTCTGTATCAGGGAGAGATTCCCTTGCTTTGATTAATCTCCCCTGTCAGGGGAAGTTCCTGTGTTCCTGGGTCCCAACAGGCAGGTTGCCCACTTCACATCTGGAACCTCTCCCCTCTATCGACTCTGTATGCGCACATACACCACCACCCCCCCCCCCACTCCCACGCACACACACACTTCAGACTGCTACCACCCACTGTAACACACACCTTCTCCACATAACCATAATTTCCAGTTATCCTTAAAACACAATTTCAATACTATAAATTTCCAATTATCTTCAAAAACCAAAGGCAAATCTATGGTATACTTTTATCCACTTCATGTATGGAAAGTGTAGTGGCCCAAGGCCTTAAACTGTCTTCGAGAATTGGCCTCTACGACAACCCTCGAGACGGAACTTTTCTGCTCTTCGTCAAACCAAGCACTAAGGGGAACGTCCAGTGAGCCAAGACTGAAGGAGAATAGCAGTTACTGTGTGCCGAATGGAACCAGCGGATGGCTTGAGAGAAGAAAACGGGGAGTCCACACAGTACGATGTCGTTGCTAACGGCGGCAACCAAAAAGGCATTCCAATGACGGTAGAGCAGAAGGGAAGATGGCGACATAGGCTGACACCCCATTCTCGGTTGTGGGAGTGGGTGGTTGTGGGATTCTCACTGTAGGGTTTTCCTGTAAAACTCTTCTACTGTTCGGAATGGAGCCTATGGCTGACGCGGGTCGTGTGATCCAAAATAGGTTTGGGTCTTCCAACGGAGATGGTTTTGAAGATGTATTTGATCAAAGGACGTTAACAAACACAAAATAATCCACCCGATGTTATCCAAAACTTTGATCTCTGACCTACACTTTGTACTCACAGGGGAGTCAGAAGGCTAAGCGGTTAGGGAATCGGACTAGTAATCTGAAGGTTGCCAGTTCGATTCCCGGCCGTGGCAAATGACGTTGTGTCCTTGGGCAAGGCACTTCACCCTACTTGCCTCGGGGGGAATGTCCCTGTACTTACTGTAAGTCGCTCTGGATAAGAGTGTCTGCTAAATGACTACATGTAAATGTAATGTAAATGTACTCATCTTAAACACCGTAACACCGTAACACGTGGACACGATGACACCTTGACACGTTCAGAAAACCGTGAGACTCCTAACTTCTTGTGCCTTCCAAAAACATATATACAGCAAATCACACGGGTAAATCCTGAAATGATTTAACACCAAATAGTACATTACTATCAATAATGCTAATAGCAATGATCAAATCATGAACTTAATACTAAATCCTAATGATCAACAATCATGACTTGGATTGTATTACAATACATGAAATAGCCATATGGCACCTACACTCTCGTTGACGTCCTGTGTGTGAGACAGGCCACCTTTACATCTCCTCAGACACTTCGTTAAGCCTACTTCCTCTCCCTCAGACGGGAATGTTATTGTAAAGTGTCACTTGCTGCCGCTGGCAGGGCCAGGGGAAAGAGAATGTGTGTGTGTGTTTGTATGTGTGAGGGTGTCTTTGTGTGTCTGTATGCGTGTGCAGTGTTGCTCGCCTGCTCTTGTGCGTGTGTGTGTATGTGTGTGTGTGTGTGTGTGTGTGTGTCGTGCATGTGTTTGCCCATATCTCTGAGTCTCGGCGTGTGTGCATAGGCTGTTTCTCTGCTTCTGTGTATGTGTGTGTGTGTGTGTGTGCGCGCGCAGGCGAATACCAGTTCAGGCTTGCGTGACCCTAGGCAGTCGTTGTGGAGACTCGGAGCTCTGTTGATGGAAAGCACTTGGCCTGCCTGCGTGCCTGTTGAGGAGTCTTGTCTGCGACTGCGAACTGTGACGTGACACTGCCACTCAGTGGACTGACGACAGAATACAAGGGAGCAGGAGGCTCCGCCTTCTTCTTTCCATCCAATAACATGTAGTAGAACTCTGCAATATACAGTACAGAACGATGAACTGTGACTTGTTTTACAGTTGTTGAATGTGTTTGCAGTCTTTGCTGGGGGCTCTTGAACGTATGTACATGAGTACTAGTTTGGGGTTGTCTCATGTCTGCCTTCCCTGTGAGCTAAATGTAGAATGTCATTAGTTAAATGCAGTGACACTGAGCCCAAAAGGTCTCTAAGGGGACCAAAAGTATGTTGTGTCGTATTGAAACTATAGAGGAATCCTGTCAAAAGGTTTCACTCAGAACCACACGTCTCAGTCAAAGCTAAGCTAACACTCACTGTAATCACAGGCCGAGTTAATAGTAATAGTTCAAACTCAACACTTGGTGATGTGTTGCAAATTCAGTCGACTGAGCACTGTCGACTGTTGACAGAACAAATGTCATACAGTCGTTTACCGTTCAACAATGACATCTATGAAGGCGCAAACAAAAGCCAAAAAGTGAAGTGGAACACGAGGTAAAAGTGTCCAAAGTGATCTCCAATCTCTCTAATGAGACATTTGTGATAGGGCCAGTGTTGAATGGGTCAGGGGGGGGGGGGGGGGGGGCGAGAGAGTGGGAGGGAGAAAGTGAAGAGGTAGACAACACAGATGCACAAAGAGTGAGGCGGGGGGGGGGGAGTGGGTGAGAGGGAGGCATAAAGAGAGAGAGAAACATAATAATGTAGTGAGAAACATACGGACACTGAGGTAATTGAAGGAAAGGAGGGGGAGAAGAGATGAAGCGAGCCTGGAGAACAATGAGGAACCTGACCGTCAGAGGTCCCGGTCGACACAATGGGAGCAAAGACGGACAGATGCAAAAAAGGAGATGAAGGGAGGGGTGGGGCGAGGGAGAGGGAGGGAGAGACAGCAGGGAAGAGACAGCGAAGGAGGGAAGACGTGGGGCAGATACGAGACGGCAGGAAAAGAGGAGAGGGAGATGCGACAAGAGCAGGCGACACCCAAAGAGTTTGGAAGTGGAGCAAGAGAGAATCAAAAAGAAGAGAGGAAGAGAAAGAAAATAACGAAATAAAGGGGTAGCGGGGGGGGGGGTCGCTCGTCTTCCTCTGATTCAACCACGGAACAATAGCAGCCCATCAGTCTGTCAGCACCCACGGACGCAGAGGGAGTGTGAAGGCAGGAGTGACACAGCGCTAGCGTCAATGAGCTATTGTCCGAGCCTGCTCCGGGTTAGCCAAATCTCACTCACGTCTAGCATGAAGAAATATTGACAACGTTGAGTCATGGCCTCCGTTCAGGGACCTCGCTCCTTTTGTCACAACCCACAAATAGTATGAATTTGTAAACTCAAGCAAATTTTGGAGGCATGCGCGTATTCTAGCATGACCACACGGTGCGGTCCAGCCCACACACACACACACAGACAGACGAGCAAATATGGAGGAATGGTCTTCCAACTGTTTCCATTACGCTGGTCCAAGCTATGTGTCATTGCTGCGAGACTAATGAACCTTTAAATCTCTGTTTTATTTATTTCTTGGTGCTGAGGCTCCTTGACCAAATGATGAAGAACAGCAAAGTGGAATCTTGAGAATCTGAAGAAGTTTATGTGTGCGTGTGCGTGTGTGTGCGCGCTTGTGTGTGAGTCTCACATTCCACACACACAGCCACTACACAGTAAACAGCTCCAATTAGTCTGGTGCTGTCAGCGATATAGACTGCCAGGGCACTACAGCCCCAGTCACACCACACCACACACATGCACACAACACACACATGCACACACACAATCTCTCTCTACTTCTTTCTTACTCACACACATACACGCACACACACACTTACACAACACACATACACACACAGACACACTTACACACACACACACTTATACAACACACAAACACACATACACAGTCTGTCTCTACTTCTTTCTCACTCTCAAACACACACACACTTAAACACACGCGCACAACACATGCACTTATATTTTGCACAGATAGGATTACCACTTGGGAACCACTTAGAGCAATCCTTTCAAAACCATACCTTATCATTTCCTTATTAGCTTACGGCTGAAATTGAGGGTTACAGTTTTGAGTGTGACTCGTCTATTTATTCCTATGGTAAAGTCACTATTTACGGAATAGAATAACAAGCACCAAAATATGAAAGTACTAGTTACCCCTCTAGACACCGAAGACAATGTGGCAAGTTGGCAAGGTAACTATCAGGCCTCTGCAAGCACAGAAGAGGTTTGGATTTGCTATGGTTGCTGTCTAGAAATTGCATTTTGATTTTGGACTTTTTATTGAATTCAACTGGCAAGTCCAGGTCGATGTTAGGTTCTCGTAGCACACTGAACAGGATGGTCCAGGAAAAAAAAAACTGTCAAACTGCACTCACAGTTTCGTCAGCAATCGCATTAATAAAGTCCTCAGGGTGAATATGATGTGGTAATGATACAAATTATAACCTACAGTAATGTTCATGGCACACCACTGTTTGTTTGACTTCAGGTCCACTACATGGAAACATGGTTTCCCTTGAACTCTTAATATCTTTCTGTTATTGCTCTGGCTTTTGACCAAGTCTATGGTGGCCAGTTCATTTTCTACATGTAAAGGTCTGGTCGCTTGTATGTTCAGACACACACACAATGTGGTCCTGGTTAGAAAGAGAAACAGGGAGACAGAGAAAGGGGAGAGCTCCATGTAAATGTTCCCTTACATCAACATGTTGAAGAACACTTTTACAGAGATTTTGACACACAGAACTATAAACAGTGTCAAATAAATATCTGCAAACGATAAAGGAGCACTTTGGGGTTTATCAGTCCCGTGTGTACGAGTGGGAAAGTGTAGGTGTGTGTGTGTGTGCTCAGTACATATGTCTGTGTATGCATATACAGTGTGTGTTTTGTCGTACCCATGTGTGTGTGTGTGTGTATTGGTTATACTAAGAGAAACTGGGTTCTCAGGCTCAAAGTGGCTTTTCAGAGACCATACATATAAATATCCATTAAAACCAAAATCCAGCCAGAAAGCCAGCAAGCCAGCCAGCTAGTAACACAGCTACACAGTCCACAGTACCAGAACATTCCGACACAAGAGTTTTTCCTCCATTTCCTTTCTCCTCCCTAACCAGTCATATGACTTGCTTTGATAGGAAGGCAAGAAACTAAACTTTCCACATGACTTTCTCTCTTAGGTTTATGAGAAAATGTGAAGAAGTGCACTTCTCAAAACACTTTCTTTTCCTTTTTGGAAAGTGGATGTTTTGTTATGCCTGCAGGCTTATACAATATGAAGTACCACTTTCCTCATAAGGAAGATTTTTTTGGGTCATTTTTCACTTGTGTCATCGTTCACACGGTGTATCTACCTTGCTTCAGAAACAGGGACTTGGGATTTTCACTGAGATTCCCATTGAACTCAACATACTCATCCCATGCACAAAGTATGGCCAGTCCAGTTCTTCAATCTTCCTGTATATACATAGATGCTGCACTGCACATTCCCTGTAACCAAACAGGCAGTAGAGCAGCAAGGGTGGGAGCTGCGTTCAGGAGCGGCAACAGCTTCTGGTCACAGACCACTGCACAGGACCCTGTAAATGTCACTCTTCCCAGTGGGGGAACGAAGGGAAGAAGAGGGGGAAAGCAGGAACACCTCAGTGATAATGTGTTTCACAGCCACACTGTAACCACCTGGAAACAGTGCCCCCCCCGTCCCCCCGTCCTCCCCTTCTCGTCCCCAGTGCACTGGTGGAATAAGACCTATGGACAGTGGAAACCTCGTTAGTGTTGGATACCATTAAGGGCAACACTTTACACAATGAGCAGGGACTCTGAACGTAACTTTACTCCATCCTGTAACTCGGCAAACCTTTTTTTTACGCTCAGTTTTTTGTTCCAGTGTCCAACGCGGAGCATGTTTCTGTTTGTGGAGACGTCTCACCCGAGGGTGAAGGGACAAATAAACAGCACATTTCGGAATGATTTATAACTCGTCTGAAAGCATTTGGCGTGGATAGCACATGATGGATACCCCAAGCCAACCTTTCAACAGGAAGAGTAGTCAAATATAAAGTACTTAGAATACCTAATCCAGTGCTGGACCAGTGAAAGTCCAATCATTTCGTTTCAGACACAAATCTGGCCAAGGCTAATCCTAACCAGAAGTTCGCTTTTCCTCAGGCTATCTGCACCATGGATCCTACCCCCAGGACAGTCTCCCTGCACCCCCAGGCCCTTCCAGACCTCCAGGTCCTTAAGGCTGTCAAATCCCTATCCTAACCCAGCCACCAGCTACCCTCCTCTGCATGATCAACGCCAGGCTTGGCCCTGAAGATTTTGGCAAGCACTCCATAACTCTCTGATCTCCTAATGACAAATCTGTATCAAGGCTAGGATTTCAAGAACCATGCAGTTTATACTCCACCCATACATATCTACGATTAGGTATTGTCTTACACTGCGGACTAATTCGCGGTTGGAAAGATGCCGAAATGAAGCAATGTTCCCCCCATTTCTGACCTTAACTGTGGGAGGTGAAAGGCAGGTTTGGCTACCGCCGTCGCATGTCTCAGAAACACTGCAGCTAGCCAAAATGGAGGAAGGAGGGAGGCTTCCGATGGGATTTCAAAGGAAACCCAAATTCTATGCGCAAATCTGTGGATGTGCAGCAGGACAGGAAAGGAGAGGGCGGTCTGGTGTGTGTAGGATTTAATGGAGGAGAAGGGGGAGGAGTCGGGGATGGAGGGAGTGAGTGTATGGTGAGGAGAGATGGTGAGTAATGGCTCTCTCCTACTGTACAGGAGACTGGCTTCCAGGACTTAGACCAAGTCGGGAAGCATGACCTGGCAGGGATACTATAAACCTCCCTTTTTTGAAGGTCATAAATCACATGCAAGAGTCTGTAAAATGCAAATAAATACCCAAGTGGTGGAAGTTGGGGCAGAGGGATCAGTGACCAGATTCCATCTGATCTTGGGGCTGGCGAGGAAGGTGGCAAGGTGACATCATGCCATTGCATTTAACCTTGCGTGCAGAGCTAAAGCAAGACGGTTGTCTCTGGTGAGCTGGTTGGGAAGTGACATTCTTAAGGCTTCAAAGTTGTAGTCTTTGAGTGTGTGTGTGTGTACGTGCAACGTGTTTATGAGGGCCAGATGCTTTCCAGTCTCATCTTTATTCTGCATCTGAACTTGTGACTGTCTAGCCCCGAGCTATGTGACCTGTCCATCAGTGCTCCTCCAGAGAGCCCACCCTGATCCCTCCCTCTCTCTCTCCTGACCTCTTTCTCTTTCTCTCATACATACCACTCTCTCTCCTCTCCTCTCTCTCTCCTCTCACTCTCTCTCTCTCTCTCTCTCTCCTCCCTCTCTCTCCTCTCTCTGTCTCTTTCTCACTCTCTCCCTTTGTCTCTCTCTCTTTCTCTCTGTCTCCCACTCTCTCTCTCTCTCACCCACCCATGTGCACACAGACAAAGAGATTGACAGCTTATCTAGGAAGATCAGTAAAGATCAGAGGAAGGTGGGGGGTGGGCGAGGGCGGCGGGGGTTGGGGGTCTGACTCCATGTAAATGGAAGACACTTGAGCAAACATCAGTGTCAGGGTTGAGAGTGAAAGAAAGTGAGAAAGCGAGGAGAGTAGGACTGTGATAAAGAAAAGGATAATGGAGGGCGGGTTGGCCAAGAACGAAAAGTGGAGACGTTTTCCACTTTGTTCCCTTTTTGACTTGTGGTCGGCCGATGACAGCCCCCTGGCTTCAGCGGCGCAACGGGAAAACGATCCAACCCACACGGAGTGTGTGAAAAGTGTGTCCGTACATGCGCGTGTGTGTGTGTGTGCCACTATAGCTAATGACCCTGACCCCCAGCCAGCCAACCAGCCACCAACACTGCGTGACATTTAGTGGTTCCCGGTGTTGCTGCGGTGGGCGGTTAGGCCAGGGACCAGAGCTGTCAGAACACCCCATCCCTCCCCCACCTTCCCCATACCCACACAGGCTCTCCCTCTCCCCGGCCAGACCCCCCCCTCCCAGTCAGCAAGACTCCTCGGCCCGCTGTTTTGACAAGTGCTTTAGATATAATACCCCCGCGTGCCACACAGGGAACCCCCGGGCCTGCCAAAAATGCAAACTAACCATAACACTAATTAGCAGACGGGGGGGAGAAGGGCTTGAAACTCTAGTCTGGGCCAGCAGCAGCAGAAGTGGCAGCGCTTTCGGCCATTGTGGGGAGACTTGGCTGTTTTCCTGATTGACTGTGGGGAAAAGTAGAAACTGAGGAGGGAAAGATAGAGTCAGGCTGAAGGTTCGGAGGGACTGCAGGGACGGTTCGGGTTTCTCTGGTGTGCGCGCGAGCCGCGGCGCTCGGACACAATCGCCGTCGTCAGGGTGCGTCTCCCGTTACAATTTAATGGTTTCATCGCCCTGGTCCCTGAGACTTTTTTCGCAAGACAAATAAAGTTCTCTCCCTCTACTTACCCGTAAGTTTATTTTTCCCATTTAGATACTGATTCAAAATGGCCGTTTTGCAGGATTCCTTACACTTGGTAAGAAAGTATTACAGAGTGAATTGAGATTATTGCACAGCTGACAATTGATGAAGTCATTCATTCAGGTCAGATGACAACTGTAGGTGGTTAGCGGTGGTTCTCTGCGGCAGGACTTGAAAATACGTGGAAAATGCCCCAAACCTGTACTTTTTATCGAAATTGATGAGTTGCACACACAAACAGGATCTATTTCGACACACAGATACCTCTAGGGTGTTTGTGTGCAGTTGGGGAAGAATCCATAGCAATTAATGCATGTTTTTTTAAATCTGGTACATGTGGGGGAAGACGAAGAGCTATTGAACGAGCACACACTAAGCTGCGTTCACAAAGCAAACGCATGCAGTCAGTGGATAATCACAGTCTGATTGCTCGTTCCCTGACATGAAGAAGACACCACCGCTCACGGCCTCGTCTCCAGACGTCTAAGGGATGTCTTAGAGTGGTTACAAAGCGTTGCCGCTCACCAAAAAATTGTTGTCCCCAGGAGTCAGCCAACATATGTATATGCATGACATGACTATTTAATTTTATTTAAGGAAGGAGTCATTGGATGCATTTTCACAAGATGAGGAAAAACGTATGCATTATTTTGTGATATGGGATTGGCTTTTTTATAGGAAGTCTGGAGAACTGACGACCTCTCCACAAGCTGAACATGGGACTAGACGTCTTCTGAAAAACATGAATTTAATGAAAATACGCTTTTTTTCCAATAACATCAAGTTAATCAAGTTAAAAGCCTTTTACTATTTTCTGTATGACACTGTTGAACAATACTGCTACACATGAATTTTGGACTTCGGCTGTGCCCAGCTGATGAGCTATAGCACTAGCCATGAGCATTACTACCATTCATCCGGAGCAATTGTAAACACAGGGAAACATTTCATTCTCTACTAAGTACTGTGATTGGTCCACTCATCTGGCGTGCAAACTGTTGTGCAACTGCTCCCAGAGTTTGTTGAACATGGCACAACATAGTTCCCCCAAAATTGGCCATTGAGCTGTTCTGCAACTCATCAAAAGGGTCTGTCAACGTCATTTGTAAACCAGGGTATCCACATCAAGGAATACTTGACATGGAAAACAGACAGGTTCGTTTATGAGTTGGAGAGAGAGATTGGCATGGAGAGACCGTTTTGAATATGAACTTCGAATCACATTCAATCAAAGTAAACACATCTTGCTGAACAGTCATTACTGTAATTATAAATGATCCTAGTGTAGCGTATGCACACACAAAAAAGTCACAGACAAACACACACACACACACACACACTGAAAGAAAAAAGTGAAGGTAATAGAGGCATCTGTGTTTTTTGGTAGTGAATTTGACTTTGAGAAATATCAACAGGGAAGAGTTTAAATTTACCAAATACAATTTTATAGACGGACTGCATTGTAATAAAATCCAGATGAAAGTATTCTGTCAGAGTGTATTAATTTCACACCATCTAGAATATTTAGCTGTCATCTTACTAGGTACTCCCACATCGATAGATACTGTACACAAATTTAGAAAGAATTGGTTTATATTATTAATACTTGGCTTCTACAGAAAGGACATCTTGAAGATTAAACTGTTTTTATTACCAGTCAACAGCAAGCAGAGAGCGGGTTTGGAAGAACTTCGAGGAATTTGTATGCACACACACTTTCACACAGTCACACATAAACACACACACACAGTCACACAAATAGTTCGATAGATGTAAAGGAAGTGATATAAAAGGCGTGAGAGAAGCCCTTGGCCCACAATGAGAATCGCTTTTCAAAAACCGAAAGTTATTGGCAATCACTGTTTTCCATTTTTCCCCATTTGTCAAGAGCTTCGATTGACCTGTAAAATTGAGTCCTGGCTGTCAGTCCAAGCCACTCAGCGAAAAGATGATATGAAATGAAAGACAGAAGGCCATTAGGCGAATGCTCAGTGACTCATGCCTTTTTTTTGTTTACTATCGTACAACAGATAGGGTTAGAATTCACGAGCAGGGAATTGTCATTTTTGTCAAGGCCAGGGCTTTCTGAAGCGACATTGGGATGGGATGTTGACTGAATGCACATGTACACGCTGATGTGACACAAATTGGTGACAAACATACTCATCTGAACAGAATAACCTACGATATTGCTGTAAAGATGGAGAAGAGCAGAAGACCATATGACTCACATATTTGTAAAATAATAAAATAAATCAAAATAAAACAGTCCTTAACCAGAAATACATGAGTTGCAAACATACTTTAGAAGCAGCCTGGGGCATCTTCGTCCAAGGCAACCTGTAAAGATTCCCCTGGGGTCTCATTTATAAAACCGT